>NC_092344.1:97602521-97902521 GCF_963676685.1 Mytilus edulis
AGTGACTTTTTTGGACATATATAATAGATTTTTTACATTTAAGCTTGAATCAGAGCGTTTTGAATGACTAAATCAGTTAAAATCTTTCACATAAAATAATTGAATCATCTGAAATAGACACTTAAGTGTTTAAAAAGTGTCCATAATCATTCTTCAGATGAACCTAACATTTGAGGCCAAATCAGCACTTACCGGACCTACCCCTTTAACTGTCTCCAGTGGAAAAATATCATAACACACTTGTTGCAGCAGTGGAATCTATATGTTCAGATCAAAGTGAAGTGATTTAACATACTGTCATGCAGCTGTGGCAAAATCAGACTGTCATGATATCCTTTTCTTACTTTAATAAAATAACTTACGGTTATTAACAGTATGTACGATATTTCAAATTCAACAAGTACCACATTGGAAAAAAACTGCTATAAAATCCTTTTCCTTTCTTATTCAACTGATAAAACTTCAATACTACTGACACTACAATTTCAACTAAAGATATTTATTCACAAAAAACTTAGCTTGCATACCAAAATCAAAAGAACATTCTAAATCTAGAATCATCTATAAATAACTGGAGAAATGATAAACAAACTATTTTTAGCAACAAGGTAAATTCCAAAATTTGCTAACTTATTCTATAACATAAATATACTTTAAAAAATATTTTCACTATATCTATCAAGAATATTCTCTGACATTTAATTCACTAAAATTCAAATAACAGTAAAATTTACATAAGGTAGTATACCCGGTATGTCAAATAAAGATCAATTGTCTTTATAATTGTATGCATACTATTTGCTACAGTAGTGTCATAATAATGTTTTATATACATCTCTCAAGTTAGAGTAAAATTGAAATATTTTTTTTTAGGTAAATGATTCATCTATGAATTTACTTGGTGAAAGTCAAGAAGAGGACAGAAGAAATATTGGTGAATTAGTAATAACCAGAATGCAACAGTGTCTTCAGCCTGTCCAGACACTTAGGTTAGTATAGACTAGGATGACTAATTAACTTCTTCAGTTCTTTCAAGAGGATATTATCAGCCAAGTATTTAGTGCATGGCCACTGACATGATTTATAAAAGAAATTTCTGTTAATAAATTCAAATATTGGAAACAAAAGTTCAATCTCCTCAGGCAAAGTTTGACTTGATTGGTTGCCTTATCTTTTGAGGTCTCCTGAGGTCATACAGCTTATAAAGTATTCATACTTCCCTGACGTTTTCATTTAAGCTTTCCTGATGTAGGTAAATCAATAAAAGTGCTTAAAAAACACAAACTATATAGAGTATATAGAGTGTGGTCTTTATTTTTATGAAGCATTGGTCACTTCACTATGTACTTTACCCAAGAATACCAAATTTACAACATATAAAATATTGCTCCATTGAAATGCAATTTTAGAGTTCAATGTTCATGGTCCAGAGCAGGTCGTGAAAATATTAATGCAATATCAAAATGTAGATTCAAAGAATGTTGTTAATTCAGTTTCAGGGTTTGATAACCATGATTAATATGACAGTAGTTTGGCCTGAAGTAGGTGTGTTAGAAGTTTGAACTGAAATAAAATAGAGGTTGAAAACATCAAAGGGATATTTAATCTCATAATTTGAAAAACAAACTGCCAAACAACAGTATACAAAACACAACATAGATATCTAAACACTGAGCAACGCAAACCCCACAAAACACAACATAAATATTTAAACACTGAGCAACACATACCCCACAAAACACAACATAGATATCTAAACACTGAGCAACGCAAACCCCACAAAACACCACATAGATATCTAAACACTGAGCAACGCAAACCCCACAAAACACAACATAGATATCTAAACACTGAGCAACGCAAACCCCACAAAACACAACATAGATATCTAAACACTGAGCAACGCAAACACCACAAAACACAACATAGGTATCTAAACACTGAGCAACACAAACCCCACAAAACACAACATAGATATCTAAACACTGAGCAACACAAACCCCACAAAACACAACATTGATATCTAAACACTGAGCAACACAAACCCCACAAAACACAACATAGATATCTAAACACTGAGCAACACAAACCCCACAAAACACAACATAGATATCTTAAACACTGAGCAACCCAAACCCCACAAAACACAACATAGATATCTAAACACTGAGCAACGCAAACCCCACAAGAAATACATCATAGATATCTAAAAACTGAGCAACGCAAACCCCACAAAAAACACATCATAGATATCTAAACACTGAGCAACGCAAACCCCACAAAAAACACATCATAGATATCTAAACACTGAGCAACGCAAACCCCACAAAACACAACATAGATATCTAAACACTGAGCAACACAAACCCCACAAAACTCAACATAGATATCTAAACACTGAGCAACACAAACCCCACTAGACACAACATAGATATCTAAACACTGAGCAACGCAAACCCCACAAAAAACACATCATAGATATCTAAACACTGAGCAACACAAACCCCACAAAACTCAACATAGATATCTAAACACTGAGCAACACAAACCCCACTAAACACAACATAGATATCTAAACACTGAGCAACGCAAACCCCACAAAAAACACATCATAGATATCTAAACACTGAGCAACGCAAACCCCACAAAACACAATATAGATATCTAAACACTGAGCAACACAAACCCCACAAAACACAACATAAATATTGAAACACTGAGCAACACAAACCCCACAAAACACAACATAGATATCTAAACACTGAGCAACACAAACCCCACAAAACACAACATAGATATCTTAAACACTGAGCAACGCAAACCCCACAAAACACAACATAGATATCTAAACACTGAGCAACGCATACCCCACAAAACACAACATAGATATCTAAACACTGAGCAACACAAACCCCACAAAACACAATATAGATATCTAAACACTGAGCAACACAAACCCCACAAAACACAACATAAATATTTAAACACTGAGCAACACAAACCCCACAAAACCCAACATAGATATCTAAACACTGAGCAACACAAACCCCACAAAACACAACATAGATATCTTAAACACTGAGCAACGCAAACCCCACAAAACACAACATAGATATCTAAACACTGAGCAACGCAAACCCCACAAAACACAACATAGATATCTAAACACTGAGCAACGCAAACCCCACAAAACACAACATAGATATCTAAACACTGAGCAACGCAAACCCCACAAAAAACACATCATAGATATCTAAACACTGAGCAACGCAAACCCCACAAAACACAACATAGATATCTAAACACTGAGCAACACAAACCCCACAAAACACAACATAGATATCTAAACACTGAGCAACACAAACCCCACTAAACACAACATAGATATCTAAACACTGAGCAACGCAAACCCCACAAAAAACACATCATAGATATCTAAACACTAAGCAACGCAAACCCCACTAAACACAACATAGATATCTAAACACTGAGCAACACAAACCCCACAAAACACAACATAGATATCTAAACACTGAGCAACGCAAACCCCACAAAACACAACATAGATATCTAAACACTGAGCAACGCAAACCCCACATAACACAACATAGATATCTAAACACTGAGCAACACAAACCCCACAAAACACAATATAGATATCTAAACACTGAGCAACACAAACCCCACAAAACACAACATAAATATTTAAACACTGAGCAACACAAACCCCACAAAACACAACATAGATATCTAAACACTGAGCAACACAAACCCCACAAAACACAACATAAATATCTTAAACACTGAGCAATGCAAACCCCACAAAACACAACATAGATTTCTAAACACTGAGCAACGCAAACCCCACAAGAAACACATCATAGATATCTAAAAACTGAGCAACGCAAACCCCACAAAACACAACATAGATATCTATACACTGAGCAACACAAACCCCACAAAACACAACATAGATATCTAAACACTGAGCAACACAAACCCCACTAAACACAACATAGATATCTAAACACTGAGCAACGCAAACCCCACAAAAAACACATCATAGATATCTAAACACTGAGCAATGCAAACCCCACAAAACACAACATAGATATCTAAACACTGAGCAACACAAACCCCACAAAACACAACATAGATATCTAAACACTGAGCAACACAAACCCCACTAAACACAACATAGATATCTAAACACTGAGCAACGCAAACCCCACAAAACACAACATAGATATCTAAACACTGAGCAACGCAAACCCCACAAAACACAACATAGATATCTAAACACTGAGCAACGCAAACCCCACAAAAAACAGGGTGTCATATCAGGTGCACTGTGTCATGTGCTCATGTAAGCACAAAACCTGGTAATATGTCTAATCTGTAGTGCAACTTATATAGTTAACAACAAATGAAAGTGTGGTATCAACATTGAAGTTGTTCAACAATATCAAGGACATATAACAGATTTCAAAATTACGGTAACAGTTTAAAATCATAGTACAACATTGATTCTGGATTAAGTTTTAAGTGTTAAATGACACAGGATTCTTGTTTATAATTTATAAAAACTGTTACCTTAGGAGTTATGTCTCTTGATAAATTCAAAATATATGTTATTAGTCTATTCTATTTCAATTTTTAGTTCAAAAACCATTCGAAACTCAAACCATTTTTTATTTGTAACAAACCTTCATGAAGCCTATACATTGGGTGTATTTGTTATCTTTGCTTACGATGTATTTATCGTAAATAATCTGTCAATATAACAACAATATTTGTCTGCATTTCAGTCGAACCATAAGTTTACATTATGGAATGAATGGCTCTAAGAATGAACCAGTTAACCCACCAGCAAGGCCCCCTCAACCTCAGCAAGGTCAACCAATTCCACAACAGAGTCATGGCCAGCAAAGGCCACAGCAAGGGCAGCCAATACCAAGACAGCAAAGTCAACAGGGCAATGTTCAAGGTCAACAACATCAACCATCTGCTCAGATGCAGCGTCAAACAAGCCAAACACAACAAAGCTCAAGCCAAGGTCATCCAGTTCAACACGGTGCACCCGTGAACCAAAGACCACAACATCCACAACAAAGGCAACAACAACAACAGAATAGAACTGATGGGTTTGTATTATTACTTGATTATATCTAACTTAGTATATATGTAGGACTCGGAACCACGCTTTAAGAAGGGATATAATTACGATACTGTTGTCAAGTCATTAAAGATTGCATATTTTGGCGTTAATATTGAGTCACTGATAAGGTCTTTGCATCGGAACTAAACACATTTATTCTAAAAACAGTTGTTGGCATGACACGGGTTATGTTCTTCTCATATATGTTATGATGGTATGATACTAAACCCCTAACGGGAAGGATTGTGCCTGATGTTCATATGATGAAATCATAATCTTTCAGTCAGTTTAGTTGAAGTCTGGAGCTGGCATGTCAGTTAACTGCTAGTAGTCTGTTGTTATTTATGTATTATTGTCATTTTGTTTATTTTCTTTGGTTACATCTTCTGACATCAGACTCGGATTTCTCTTGAACTGAATTTTAATGTGCGTATTGTTATGCGTTTACTTTACTACATTGGTTAGAGGTATAGGGGGAGGGTTGAGATCTCACAAACATGTTTAACCCCGCCGCATTTTTGCGCCTGTCCCAAGTCAGGAGCCTCTGGCCTTTGTTAGTCTTGTATTATTTTAATTTTAGTTTCTTGTGTACAATTTGGAAATTAGTATGGCGTTCATTATCACTGGACTAGTATATATTTGTTTAGGGGCCAGCTGAAGGACGCCTCCGGGTGGGGGAATTTCTCGCTACATTGAAGACCTGTTGGTGACCCTCTGCTGTTGTTTTTTATTTGGGCGGGTTGTTGTCTCTTTGACACATTCCCCATTTCCATTCTCAATTTAATTTCAATTAAAATAACCATGATAAGAAATAACAAAATTAAGGTACTGGGAAATTCTTGGATTCAAAATATATTTTTTGTCAGTCGTTCCTTTAGTTTTGACAACCGTAGTTTGCTAGCCTCATATTGGGTAAATCTTTTAACTTCTGTTCAGGTCAAATAAAAAAAAATTGATGTCTCTTTTAAACTAATTTCAAATATGCCAATTTTCCGATTGGCATGCATAAGAATGAGTTCAGAAAATATGATGTTCAATTTAGTTGAGGATGGTAAATCAGGAAGTAAACGTAGTGACCAGTCATGTTAATATTGGCCTAACGTGTTGTAGACAATTCTCATAGTAGCCACAATAAAATAAGACTAGAGCGACGGTGTTATTACAAACCAGGATTTATCTCGGAAATAAGACAACATTATATCAACTTGATATAACAAAACATGGCTAATACTAGCATTTGTTTTTTTTATCAAGTTGTCCACATGAAATCTTGTGACACTTACTTAACAATAAATCAAAATTAATATAAAGATAAAATTTTAATATATTTTATTTATAGTGCAAAAAGTTTGGGACGTAATTACGAAACACTGGTTCACCAATTTGCTGATCAAGTTTATCTTTCATGCACTTTGCTCCCCATGAATTGCCTCCACATGTAATGCAAAAAAACTTTCCAGGACTTGTAATGTTGGTTACTTTCTTTTTCCCTCCCTTTCCTTAGTTAAGATGAAACCTTCATCTACAACCCTATCATCATGCTTTTGAATCCATGTTGTATTTGAAAGCGTCACACTATTTAAACGTCATGCAAAACCATCACACCTCAGCCCACAGACCATCGTTCTTCAGCGTGGACAATTGCACTTCAGCATGACCATCGCACTTCAGCGTCCCCATCGCCCCTCCGAGTCCTACATATATGTACTGTAACATCTAGATTAACACTATAAAAGAGAGGAGAAAGATACCAAAGGGACATTCAAACTGATGAGTTAAAAAAAAACTGATAACACCATGGCAAGAAAAGATTCGATTGAAATTATCGCTCCTTGTTGTGCATAAGGAGATTAAGAACACATAAAATCCCTGAAAAAAATTCTGATTTCATTTACAATGTACAAAACTGCATACATTCTCTCCGTCAAAAATAGATTGTAAAAATACAAAATCAGAAAACTGACATCTCTATTGATTGTTGACTTAAAAATAAATAATTTAAAAAAAAAAAATTTCGCTAGTTGAATGATGGAGGCTCTGGTAAGTCTTGTGTTTTTGTAACTTCCTTTTATTTTATACAAACTGACATTATCTATTATAATTAACCCTTAGTTAATTCTTTGTAAACTGACTTTTTTCAGAGGACCACCAGGAGCACGTCCCCCACCGATCGGTGTTGGAGCACCAACTTTAGGCAAATCAACAGATTTTCCAGAAGGAGAAGACACCATGAAGAACCTTAGAAAAACATTTGCAGGAATATTCGGAGACATGTAGATTTTGTTTTGAAATATAAACACTGACCAATTATTTTATTCTGTAATTATTTGTTTATAATAAGCAAAAACACAATCTAAAATTTATTATGCTAGACTTTATTGTGTTTATAATGAAGCAGCAATTTAAGGCATGTAACCAGTAATTTTATACAAATATATTATGTATACAAGGAAAAAGTTACAACTAGATATGTTATTTAAATGAAGAACTCTTTTATTATTCTTTTGTATGAATTTTTCAAGCATTGATTATTAAGGCAGCAT
This sequence comes from Mytilus edulis, assembly GCF_963676685.1. Classification (NCBI taxonomy): domain Eukaryota; kingdom Metazoa; phylum Mollusca; class Bivalvia; order Mytilida; family Mytilidae; genus Mytilus; species Mytilus edulis. The sequence goes on from NC_092344.1 coordinate 97,610,223, forward strand.
GGAGAAAAAATATTGAAAGATGTGTGGGCTGTTCCATTTAAGCATAAATGATTATTATGAAAGACACTGAAAAAAGGGCATACTCCTTTTATCATCTTTTTATTCGCCTTGATCAAAGGATGAAATGTTAACTATTGCTAACCCTTGTTATCTTTATACTCAATACATCAAACTTTACGATCAGTTAAAAGTGAATTTACCTACAGATCAAACCAATGGTGTAACACATTTTGTGCTGGCGTACAATAAATTGTAATATCCTTGAAGTACTTTTGATGCTGAAGTTATAAATTATGTGTGATGAAAAATTAGATATGGCCAATACTGATAACACTGTTGTTTTACGGAGCCTACTGAGCACTTACAAAGACAAAAAATCTGCCACTTAAAAGGTCTGTCATTATCTTAATTGTCAATTTAGAAGAAAAGAAAAAAGAAAAAAAAAAATCTATATTTATGGTTACCGCATACCATTTGTTATATTGAAGAATTTTTATTTTCCAAAAAATATTGATTATGTATTGAATCTTGTCATTTTATACATGATTATTTTTATTTTTAAAACAAGTTGGAAGTCTGTAGAATCCTGAGGTCAGTGATTCAAGTCCCACTTGTCACCAAAACAATGTTGTTGTTTTTTGCGCATGGTTATTGACTTCAAAGTACATTTTAAATTACAGTATAGTTAAACTTAACTCATACCCCAGATTTATGACATGTTATTGTCTAATAGATTCTAAAGATTCTAGTTTCTACACCATTTCTAGTTCACCTCGGACAAAGAGCCATGTGAACTATTGTCATCACTAGACATCTATCATCTTTTTAAGCTCATTCTCCTCTGAAACTGCTGAGTCAAAAGTTATCAAATTTTTCATTCATGATCTTTGCTGAATCTAGTTTCAAATTGGTATCCTTGGATTAAATCCATTACCAAACATGGCTGCTGTTGCTAAAAATAGAACATAGGATTAAAACTGCAGCTTTTGGATTATATCTCAAACACTAAAACATTTTAAACAAAATTGACGCATGTAAAAGTTATAAACATATCTAGGTATAAATACCTTAAGATGTTTAGTAACAAACAATTAGATAGAAGGAACGACATGCAAAGTAAGTTCTATACATAAGGCAACATTAGTTGACACCTTGAAAAGAAGTTAATGCCTCTTGTTCTTAATTATTTTTTTGTGGAATTTGGTAGGTTTGACCTAGAGTGAAGTATTTTCTAATACACAGAATAATTTGATTGGTCAGTTGAAATTGGTGCTGACCAATACTCTGCTGCAATACATTTCCATTAAATCCCACCATTTTTGTAAATTTTTCACAAAGTGTAGTATAGAACTATGTGTTTAATTGTTTAGAATGCCAATTTGTAATATAAGAGATACTCATAATCAGCCTACTAGTAAGAAGAAATAAGATGTGTTCATTATATAAAAGTTTTGATATATCATAATCACTTTAAGTGTAAACTGTATATTAGGGATCCAGGCCTCCTTGCATGTTCATTTTATTAAATGCATGTTGATTTCAATATAAAATTCCATATTATAGTGTTATGTTATGTAGTGAAATGTTTGGAACATAGTTTAGTTAAACATTTCTTGTGTTTAACTAATTAGTCACTTATTCACACCACCACCAAATTTTCGACAGACATATAACCATTATGTATTGATCTTTAACTACTGTAAACAAATATGCTAAAAAAAAATGTCTGTAGGGTTCTTAGACTTAAGCTAACTATGTTAATGCTTAGGGTTCATGTGAAGAGAGTTGAAGTGGATTAGGAAAAAATGTTATTATTTTTTTTATTATTGGTTGTATTTTGTTGATTTTTATGTCTTAATGTTACTACAGAATAAGTAAAGATCTAAAAAATTATTTGTTGTTTACGATTGAGATAATCTTTTTACATTCCTAGTCAATGTGTTAAAATAACATGAACAGTTATACAGGTGTACATTTTTATAACTGTAGATCTCAGATTTATTGCATTTTTTGTGATTTTACATTGTTTTTATGCTTTATATATGTTAAGTTTTTTTTAATTATTTTATTTATTAACGGTTATTGTTGATGCATTGTTTATAATGTTATTTATTGGCTCTATTTGCTATTAATATTTTTTATATTTTTATTCCAAATGAGCGCAGAATTTTCTATTTATTGCAAAACTATTTATATACATACCATATATAATGGCAGAATTGTCTGTTTGAAATTATCTGCTGTTCAAATAATGCAGACATTATCAGACAAATAAACTAAAATAAGATGCAATTAAGATTAAAAAATGTTGAAACCATTTAAAAAATTAAAATGTTATTCTTTAGGGAGAGTAAGGTCACAAATGTATATTGCAACTTCTTGAGTTCCAGAAATTATTGAAAATCCAACTTTATTTTCTTCAGAAGTTAACCAGAAGTCTGTTATAAACCAAAAATTCATTAAAGCATGAACAAACAATTGCTGGAACTAAGTACTATTCATGACAACTGCAAAACTGACTTATATCAAACATGTTCTAGCTCACTGGTATATAGATGTAATGTATAGTCCATTTAAATCATATGTGTTTATGTCAGAGAGATGATCTCCCTTTTTACAATGTTTGTATGTAGTTTTTTTTTATTTCATTCATCTAATAAGTTGTCATTTAAAAATGACTGTCAATAAAACGTATGAATATCATTTGAAGATCTGAATCACAGAATATTTCACTGTACATTTATCAACCATTTGTAACAACACTATGAAATATTGCTCATAATTTCATCAAAATAGTTGCATGTCTGTTCACTTGTAAAAAATGACTACTGTAGGTTAATGTTATATATATGTGAGAACTTTGCCTAATAGGAAGGACTATCTAGAATGTGATATTTTGTTGTTTGTCAGCTTGTTTTTGTTATAAGACATTTTATCATTAGAAAGTGCAATATAGTAGTATTTACAGATGCATCAGTCAAATAAAGAAATAAAGGATTCAAAATCTCTAGTTTTTGTTTTTATTTTAGTGGTAAATGAAAAAAAAGTATACTTTTTATGATTGAAAAATATGGTAGGGTAGATTTTATAGAAACTTTTTTCATGAAATGATGGTCTGAAGATCTTTATTTAATTTGAACACTTTTCTGTTTTTTGTTCTAAAATAGGAAAAATAGTGAACATTAACACATGATATGTAGCTCATATATCTGTATTTTACAATAAATAGATTGATTGATTATTGGTGCTCATTGTTGAAGACCGTCTAGTGACCAATAGTAGGTTATTTCTTTGTCATTTGGTCACTTGTTGAGAGCTTATAGTACCAGAGAAACAGATCAAAACCACAAAATCGTTACATTGACCAATGAACCATGAAAATGAGGTCAAGGTTAGATGTATGCATGTATGCGTACAATTATTACATACACTTAATAAAATTAACCTAATAGCTGAGGAATAGGCTAAAATTGGCCAATGAACCATCAAAATGAGGTTAAGATTAGAAGAAACTTGTCAGACAGACATGTACACCTTACAATCATTCCAAACACCAAATACAAGAACCATTTTGCTTGTATTATCTGAGTAATGAACCAAACAACAAAAGCTAAACATTTTCCAATGAACCTTGAATTGAGGTCAAGGTCAAATTGAACCTGCCAGTTTAAAGGGTATGAGAGATGTATCACTGGTTAATGTAATCAGTTCAAGGTCAGGTGACCCTACCTGTAGGACATGTAGACATTGCAAGTAATCTATATATACCAATAAATGAGAATTTCATTGACAAAAACACTCTTTTTCAAGCATTTACTGAAATGATGTCAAGGACAATGAACATGACAGACAGAAACTTTGTAACATAAAATATCTGTAAACAAGGTATGACACATTCAGGTCTTCTACCTTCTGAAATACAAAGCTTAATACAAATGGTGTACACTGTCTCACTTTCTAGACAAAAAACAAACAGTATAGATTAAACTTGTCTTTTAAGGAAAATACCTCCTTATTCAGCCATTTTGAACATTTCTGCCTTAGTCTTATTTTCTCATCGTTTACAAGTTAATAGACGAATAGCATTTAACCAATATTGATTTAGAGCCTGGTTAATTGGCAGAAGGTAGATTTAGACATTTATTTTCAGGCCCATAGCCAGGAATTTCCAAAGGGGGGTTCGTTGGCCTCAAAAACTTGACTTTAACAGTCACAATTGGAACAGAACGTTGACTTTTAACAGTCATTATTTGTTTTCAAGGCTGGCTACGGGTATGATTTTTAACAAGGTACCCTGAGGTCAAATTTGAATCTATAATATATTTGGCCATTAAAGAGGAGAACATTTTTGGTAAAAGTTAATGGATGATAGATGGATTACAAATGCCAAGTGATGACAATAGCCCACCATGGCCATCAAAATTGCAGATCTATGTAACATTGATGTTACACCTATCACTGTAGAAGCAGCATTGCCATACTTGTAATTTTAAAATGAGGAAATGATAAGGGTCAATTCCAACTCTCAAAGTGAAATCTAAATAAAGACTAGAGAAAAGTGATGCCCCCCACACTCCACTCTGAAGTAACTGTATTATAACAAAGTCAATGTAGGACTTTCTTTGACATATTATTGTGTCTGGGAGACACAATTGACGCCCCTGCAGATGAAAAGTGTTATTAGTTGAGCATTGGAGCACTTAAACCCCAAAAATGACAAAGTTTATACTATCTCCCAAAAGAGGAAATATCAATAAAAAGGAAAAACCCTGAGCACATGCACACCTTCAATATATGTACAAAGAGCCAGCAAAGTTAAAACTTCCTAGCAATCAAACCTAGCTCGTGTTTAATATTTGAAGAGTAAATATGTAGAATTATAATATCAAAAGGGAATCTTAGCATTCGAACTATAGGAGAAGTTATCTGGAAACAATCCTTTTGTGCAAGTAAATACTAAAAAAATGACAAAAGTTCAAATAAATGTATCTCCCCAAAGAGCAAATATTAACTAGATTTGCCATTGCAAGCAATAGCAGATGTCACCCTTCAACTCATTGACACTAAGCAGCAGCCATTTCAAAAAAATTATCAGTGAATGCACATACATGTACATATATGCATGGCTATACATCTTTCTGTAAATTTTCAGTACATTCAGAGCATTTTAAAAAATTTCACATTTTTGCAGTGTCCATGGCAACTGAAGCCATTTTGAAAATTTCAAAGCCAAAAGTTTCATCTATACTTGCCAGTTAACAATAATATCAAGATATACTAAGTTCAAAGCATTTTGAAAATTTGTGACATTTTTGCAGTTTCCATGGCAATGGTGGCCTTTTTGGAAATTCCAAAGACAAAAGTCTCATCTATACAAGATACATTAAGTTCAAAGCATTTTGAAAATTTTTGACATTTTTGCAGTTTTCATGGCAACAGTGGCCATTTTGGAAATTCCAAAGACAAAAGTCTCATCCAGACTTGCCAGTCATCAATCATATAAAGTTTCATAAAGCAGTAGGTCCGGTAAGGACCGATTTTGGCCTCAAATTTCAGGTTCATCTTATGAAAGATTTTGACCACTTTTTAAACACTTAAGTGTCTATTTCATTTGAATCAATTAATTTATGTGAAAGATTTTAACTGATTTAGTCATTAAAAACAACCCGATTTAAGCTCAAATATGAAAAATCTACCAAATATGCCGAAAAATGTCACTTTTCAGATGATTTTTGTCAAAAATGAAAGAGGCCGCATCTGTGTTCATCCTCAACCTTTATATATGTTATGTATTATCATAAAATACAACTTACATTTCAATATTAAGGATGAACACGAATGCGGCCACTTTCGTTTCACACGAAAACTGTCTAAAATTTAACTAAAATGCTAGAATTGTGAAGATTTCAGTAATTTAGCATGACTTAATGGTACTAGTACCCGATATATATGTGCATTGTATTGTCAAACAGCCCCTATTTATGTAGCAGAAGCATTCTACTGTCCAATAAATAACTAAAAGTTTACATTTTAACAATTTTGTAAAACTGCTTTTTTGGGGCCAAAAAGGGGTCTTACTGAACCTACTCCTTTTGGAGCATTTTGAAATTTTTGAATTTTTTGTTGGTTCCTATGGTAACAAAGACCATTCCGAAAAATTAATAGCAGATACCACATTGGTACATGGGAGGGAACATACCATCAAAGTTTCAATGGATTTGACCTACCATTTTAAGAAAGTAAATGCCACTTTAAGGTTTTTGGAGCATTTTGACCTGTTTTGCATTGTTTCCATGGTAACAGAAGACATTTTCAAAATTCCAACGCCAGATTCCACATCTACCAATGCTGTGGAGTTTTATTTAATTTGCAGCATTTTGATATTTTTGAAAGTTTTGGTGTAGTTTCCATGGCAACATAGTAGTTCCAATGATTGCCAAAATCATACCAAAACCAGTATATAGCGGGCACCTACATTGTATCAAAACATAATGATTCTTAGTTTAAGGTGGTACCCAACACTTGCACTAAAATTAATTTGGCTCGTTTAATTTTCATAAAATTGATAAAGTACTTACTTTGACCCTTTAACAAAAACATAAAAATTTCTAAAAATTTGAACCAACCGTTTTGTCAAAAAATTACACTGGTTATATAGCAGTTTGACAAACACCAGTTTTGATCATTGAGAAGCTTAATATTCCTTTTACAACACAACATAATTAAAACGTTTAGCTAACTTTACAGAGTTATCTCCCTGTAGTGTTAGGTACCACCTTAAGCATATCCAAATAATCCACCAAAACCAAAAAGTGGAATTTTTCACATTTGTTGTTTCCATGGAGACGGAAGCCATGTTTTATGTTCTTAAGACCTACTGCAACCCCAAATTTTGTGTTCCTGAATCCTCATTATAGTTAACTTTCATTAAGATTGGTTCCATCGGCTCCGAGAAAACTGCTGGACAAAATAGGTGGAAGAATATATAATAATAATACAAAAAAAGAAACAGAGGAAAAGCAATACATGTATGTCACCCGACATTGTTGATCGGGAGACATAATAAAAATCAAAACCCTGAACACATGCACATCTTCAATATATGTACCAACAGACAGCAGAGTGAAAACTTATTATGATTCAAACTATTGAAGATCACACAATTTAGTCTTAGATATGACCTTTTTTTAAGGTCATACAAATTTTGACCCAGAAATTAATAAACCAAACACAACTACTGGATTTGACGTAATAAAGACACTTTATGATTATAGGTCACTTGCTACAGGAGAACTGAAATTGAATGTTAAACTTAAGAAACTAGATTTAAATAAGAAAAAAATGTGTTTCAGAATCCTTTTGAATAAATTTAAAACTCGAAACCACTGAACCATGAAATATGACCATTTGACCTTCATCATACAGCAACAGATCAGCCTTTTCAAATCATTTGCCTGCTTTAATATTATAAATCTGTATGTCCATCAATGTCTGAGCATTTACTGTGAATATCCAGGTGTATGCAGACTCGTAATATCATAAATTTCCTGGTTTAACTTTGTTATGTGGACAACTATAAATGATCATGGATTTCGAAAGTAGGTCAAGGTGGGGGACAAAGTTTTCTTCAAGTTCATGGCCATCTAGATCTACATTTTTTGCAAAAGGATCCGCCTATGATATACATTGTACTTGTATAACATTTCAAAGGTTTAGTGTTGAAGGCTGTACTTTGACCATTAATTGTTTACTTTGTACACAGTGTGACTCAGAAGGAGAGTTGTCACATAGGCACTCATACCACATCTTCTTTATATTTTGATGTATTTACATTATACCTCAAACCCATATTTTTTTTAACGTGTTTCTAAAGGATCTTTTCTGTTGAAATGTTTCCCATAATTCTTCAAATCATATGAACCTGATGTTCATGATATTAGACTAATTTGTGTCAATTAACATCAGTTTTCATAAGTCTCTGTGGCTAATTGATGAGTCCATGTTAATGAAAGCTTATTAACCATCAAGGTTTGATGAAACATCTAATTCAAAACTCTTTTTTTCAAATTACCAACTTTGCTTCCAATGTTAGAATTTTGGGCAATGGGAAACAACTCCTGCTTTATAGAACAAACTATTTTCCAGCTTAAACAATGCACAACTAGGGAAAGGGCTCTAACTGAACAAGGAGAAGAGCTAAAATCATGAAAGTCAAACTTGACCTGTAACTTGTCATGATAAAACAATACACCAAATAACAAATCAATATCTTCAAGCATGAAGAAAAAAGTCTGGAAAACTGATTTGCCGGACTGACAAATGGACAGACGGACAGAGTGCAAACCTAAAGTCGGTAGGGGACTGGGAAACAGCTGATGCCCCCTATAACATATAATGTTATAAAGAGACATACAGTAACTCAAGAATTGTAAAAGTGACACTACCCAAATTTGTACTTGATCTGAGTTTTGAGGTAATTAGCATTGTGTATACATTTCACATATTTAGTTTAGGCAAACTAAAGTTACAGACTGAAACGAAAAATCCAACAATTTTTCCATTTGTAAAGTGGCATACATGTACAGTTACTCTAGAACAGTTAATCGCTACCAAAATTCAACCTTGATCTTTGTTTTGTGGTAATTTAGCATTGTGCATAAGTTCCATAACATTTGGTTAAGGCAAACTAAAGAAAAGGTATGGAAATGTCATTATGAAAAATTCAGTATTTTTTTTCATTTGCAGAGGGACATACATGTAACTCTAGAATGGTAAAATTGATGCAACCAAAATTTAAACCTGATCTGTTTTTTGGGGTAATAATCATTGTGCATAAGTTTTAAGACATTTGGTTGAGGCAAACTAAAGTTAGAGAAAGGAAACCAATTTTTGGACGTACAGATTGCGATTGACAAGGGTAAAACCTACTAAATTATAAAATTGAAAACAAAGTCTTAAGTTTGAATTAGAACAATTCTTGATATTTTTTTGTATCATTTCAATGTAAATTTATTAATTACACTACATGTACAGTACATGTATATAAAATTGAACATTTATAAGAAAAACACGTATACATAAGTCAGTGTTAGTGTTATTTTTTTATCAAATAAAATGTACTGACACATTTACAATTTTAAAAAGGTGTGAAGCAGCCTGTACTAATGAACATACATGTAATAACAAGATGAATATTAATTATATAATTTCAAGAAAACATAACTTTTACACTGAATTGAATTTTCGCTGTAACAGTGTAATACTTTCTTCAATTATTATTTGTCATTTTCGTCCATCATAAAAGAAAATGAAAGAATACAAAAGTCAAGAATTCAGTAAAATATATATCATTGTATATACATTTTTTTGTAACACCAAGTTAAACTGTACATTTGTTTATGATTTCTTTAACTTTGAATATGTACCAAATGTACATATCTCAAATTACTAAAATAACAGCTATCGTTCCTATCAATAAGTGTTAATCATTTGCCTCCATCTATAATATCCCGAAGTTGGTCACTTATCCATTCTACGCCTTCCATAAGACCTTCCCCTGTTAAAGCATTACTTGCACATATATGCCATGGTTTGTTTTTCATGTTTTCTATTTGTTCTAACTGAAGCAAACTAGAAACTTTAACACTGGAAATTGCTTCACGTACATCCATCTTATTGGCAAAGAAAAGAACGGGAATTCTTCTATTAGTAATTTTGGGGTGATTTAGAAGTTGATCCAATTCTTCTTTTGCAACAACCATTCTAAGCTTGTCGCTACTGTCTATCACAAATATAATGCCTTGACATTCTGTGTAGTAATGCTCCCATAGATTTCTGTATCTGCCTTGGCCTGACATATCGAATGCTGTAATTGACAAGGCACTACTTGTAAATTTTTCAACTGTGAAACCGATGGTTGGCACAATGTCGTGAGATTTTGTTTCCTTCGGTTTAAGATGATTAATGATTGTTGTTTTACCACTGTTATCAAGTCCAACAACAATAACATTTGCATCTTTCTTTTTCAAACCAAGCCATTTTGCGAGTTTGTCAAAAAATCCCATCTTTAAGTTTATAGTACTAATACAATTTGTAATAACTATTATGTGTAGAGTCCGTGTGTACGAGTTTCAACCAGTTCTTTGCAAGATTTTGATTTTTGTCAGTGTTATTTTTCCATTTTAAAGCGAATCAGCTCATATCTGAAGGTTCTTGCTTCTTTGACAATTAATTAGTTCATATAAATGGATACAAATACTTGATCAAGGTGTGAAATTCAGGTAAAACTGCTAAAACGTGTAGCCGCTTCCTGTTACCACTGTAAACAACTATTTCCCGTCAAGCAACGGTGATTTTTCTAAATCTTTCGAACGTTTGAAAGAACGTTTTCTCGCATCTATTTATCCATGAAGTTCAAAATAATAATTGACCCTGATTAGAACCGGAAGCAATATTTTTCACTATTTTTATGATTTAAATTTTAGCATTTTCATCTGCATTTAATGGAAAAGAATGAAATAGGCCTAACAGGCGATTTAAATGCTATGCAACCATTTTGAACGCAGTTATGAAACAATGCATATATTATTTTACAACTGACCTGTAAGGTATAACATGATATTGATAATACTATATTTGAAAAATGACCTGGGAACAGTATACCTAAATTATATATATGTCCTAGTCCAAATAATTATGACATCTTGAAAGGCTATTATATTTTTTTTCTTTGACGCCTTACATCACGTCATAATTATTTGGACTATATATGTCCCTGACATGACCAATAATTTACAAAGGTTTATTATTTTTTGAAAATCACACATCACAATATATTCTTCTGCTGTGTTACATTAATATGAGGCAGTCATTACCTGTGAATGGGGACGAAGTCTGAATTATTTTCTTTTTTATTTAAACATGTTGATAAACGGAAATACCGTAACGTTTCCGATATTGGTTCGTTGTTAGGGATTTCCTTGTGACGTTATTTAAGTAATGACTTCATATTCAATGTATACAAAGAAACGCTGTTATCAGGTTACGTTTTTTTTTATAATATGAGGCAGGCAATACCTGTAAGGGAGCTACCATTTGATTTTTATGGGGGGGCTAGGATGAAAAATTTTGTCCTGCATTTTTTTTTAGTTGTAATCTCTGTCCTGCCTTTTTATTTTTCACTCTATTCGGTCCTGCTTTTTTTTTTTTAGTTTATCCTGACTTTTTTTACATAAATTGTCATCCTGACTTCTTTTTTTTTGCAAGTGTCTCATCCTGCCTTTTTTTTTTACTCAAAACTTCTGTCCTGCCTATTTTTTTCAAATTTCATCCTGGGTGTTGAATTCCTTCCTATGTTTGTTGATATGTTGATAAATATACATTTTATTCAAAGTCTCATGCAAACAAGACCGGCCGGAAAACGTTTGTGCGCAGATGCAGACTGGGAAAAGGAAGTAGATCTAAAAAAAAAGTTAACGATTTTGAGTTCATTAGAAGAATAAAAAATCGGGGAATTTTCCCGAATTTTTTATTTTTTATTGATTTTTCTAACGTAATTGGGGACTTCGTCCCCATCTCAAACAATTATTAAAAATGATTGGGTGTTGAATTCCTTCCTATATTTATTGATATGTTGATAAATATACATTTCATTCAAAGTCTCAGCCAACAAGACCGGAACAGGAAGTAGATCTGAAAAAAAAGTTAACGATTTTGAGCTCATTAGTACAATGAAAAATTCGTGAAATTTTCCCGATTTTTTTTTGGATTTTTTTTTTGTTTGAATTTTCTACCGTAATTGGGGACTTTGTCCCCATATCATATGTTGCAAGCAGTTATCTCTGTTGACAAACATGATTAAATCTTAAAATTACTTGATTTAAAAGAGTATCAGGTGCTCTCATCTAAAATAAACATTAGAAATATGGTGAAAGAGAAATTATATTTAAAGTATTGCAGCATATGGAAGAAAAAATTATTTAATGATAAAAGACAAAATAAGACCTCTGGAAATAAACTTAGAACTTATCGATTATTTAAACCAAATTTTAATTTTGAGCCTTACTTATTGAAATTACCATATATATTCAAAAATGTGTTTTTACAAGATTTAGAATTGGAGCTCACAAACTTGAAATAGAAAAAGGTCGTTACTTTAATATTAAACTAGAAAATAGAATATGCAAACTCTGTAATGAGGAAATAGAAGATGAGATGCATTTTCTTTTAACATGTAAAACTTTGGATAATGTTAGAAATCCCTTTCTAAGCAAAATATATAGTAAAAATAAAAATATTTCAAAACTTGATAACAAATCTCTTTTTATTTGGCTAATGGGAAATGAAGATAAAAACATTTTGATAATAATTTGTCAATCATTAGAGGTTTTAAATATAAACAGAAATACAACTTTAAATTAGATTTCTCTATATAAAGATATAGAATGATATGTATGATCAAATATGCATTTACATTAGTTATTTCTTTTACATTTAATAAATTATTAGCATACTATGAGGTGTACTGTCCAATAAAGGGACCAGAGTAACAGACAATTGGTCATATTATATTATATATATTTTTATTATTACAAATTGCCCAGTCTGCACGGTTAGCCACTAGTCTGATGCCCCAGACTAGTAAAATTTTATTCGGACTAGTAAGTTTTTGCAAAACTTTGTTTGGCCCAATAAGAAAAGTGTCAGAATATTGGTCTTCGGACTAGTAGTTGAAAAAGTTTTTTGGTGCAGACTGATTTGCCTACTTCATTTGCTTTAATATTTTATATCAATCAATCAAATCAAAATCAATCATATTATGTACTTTGTTTAACCTATTTTTAATTTACTTTACATTATGTTTGAAAATTATATTGTAATTATTCTGCTCATTTTGGGCGTCGTGATTGACAAATAAAATATCTGTTGTTTGTTTGTTCTGTTGAAGTCCGTGTTTTCCCTCGCCTTACTCAAAATTTTGGAAAAGTCTTGTCACTGCACTCCAATTTTTAATATTCTTTAATTTCTCGTTCTTCAATGTTATCCTTTGGTTATGGCACCACAAATCAACTATCGTATCATAGAAAGAAAACAACTATACTATTTAATTTTTACTTCATATATATATATTCTGAATTTTGCTAAGACTACATGCATGTACATCATGTCATGTACTTCGGCACTGACAGTATCAGGTCTGTTCACACCCAATACACTTTTGCACCCCACACCTTCGCACCTCACATGTTTGCCCCCGAAGTCCGTTCACACCCTGCACGTTCACACCCAATTTTTATTGGAATTTCAGTTGAATTTTTTAGATATTTCTTTTATATGTATATACCAAATATTTTTATTGTATACTGCAACTACCTGGGTTTATTTCCTAAATATAGTAACATAGCTATATTTTGTATAATGTCTATTTCATCATGAAACACTGTCTCCACAATCAGGGGTCCATTAAGAGATGAAAATAAGTTTGACATTTCTGTTACGATTTAAAAAGCTATCTGTATTAATTTAAGTTCATTTAGTTGCCGTATAAAAACAATATTAGGTCAATGTTCTAAATTTTTTTTTAAATTGTACTCTATGCAAAACTTTCTAAGCCTCATACAAAAAAGTTATATTTTCCTGACATTGACCATGTTGACCTAATATTGTATATGTCTTGAATAAGATTTGAGGAATTATTTTACAGATTTCATTTTTTACAGCTTGGCTCCTTTTATCTCATGAAGATGAAAAAATGTGTGTTTGTCAGAATCCTAATTCCTTTTGAAACAATGAAAAGAAATATTTATAGAAATACACTTTAATACCATGACACAAAAAAAATAACTTGTCAGAATCTCACTTTATTTAGAAACAATAAAAAAATATATATGCATAGCAATACATTTCCAAAAACTTGTTTACAAATTATTAAACACAAAACCAATAACAATTGGGCACGAAAGTGTAGGGTGCGAACAGACTTTGGGTGCGAAATTGAAAGGGGGCAAACTTGATTGGACACGAACGGACTGACATCGACCCTACATGTACATGTAAATTAAATCAGTACAATGTGACGTTGTAACTCCCACAGTATTCTCAACACATATAGTCAAAACAAATAGCACATAACAAATATACATAAAAAAGCACAGTATTGTGAAAAAAGAATCATCATGATCATAGACTGTATAATAATCAGCACTTTGAATATTTAATTGGTCTGTTTCAATTTGGATGCACAATCTGTTGGTGCATTTCTTATTTTTATGCCCCACCTACGATAATAGAGGGGCATTATGTTTTCTGGTCTGTGCGTCCGTCCGTCCGTTCGTCCGTCCGTCCGTCTGTTCGTCCATCTGTGCCACTTCAGGTTAAAGTTTTTGGTCAAGGTAGTTTTTGATGAAGTTGAAGTCCAATTGACTTCAAACTTGGTACGTATGTTCCCTATGATATGATCTTTCTAATTTTAATGCCAAATTAGAGATCTTATCCGAATTTTACGGTCCACTGAACATAGAAAATGATAGTGCGAGTGGGGCATTTGTGTACTGAGGACACATTCTAGATTTTAATCTATTTTTTGTACCTTAACCCCTATAACATAATATGATGCAAGTGTCAGATCAAATGTTGTTGTTTTTTTTAAGTTAAATGAATTTGTATGAAACAGTAAGAAAAAAAATTGAAGATTTTGAGTTGATAAGTGGACTGATTTTCTGTTTTATTGTTTTTCTTACTTTTTTTGGAGACTTAAGTAAATGTCATATTAATTGGAATACTGGTCATTCTCAGTCTAAATAATAAAATGTAGAATTATCACAAGTGGCATTGAACTAAAAAAAATGTCAAATATATTTTGTGATTGCTGTTATAATTTTTATATGACCGCAAAATTTGAAAAATGTTTCGTCGTATATTGCTATCACATTGGCGTCGTCGTCTGCGTCGTCGTTTTCCGAATACTTTTAGTTTTCGCACTCTAACTTTAGTAAAAGTGAATGGAAATCTATGAAATTTTAACACAAGGTTTATGACCACAAAAGGAAGGTTGGTATTGATTTTGGGAGTTTTGGTCCCAACATTTTAGGAATTAGGGGCCAAAAAGGGCCCAAATAAGCATTTTCTTGGTTTTCGCACTATAACTTTAGTTTAAGTTAATAGAAATCTATGAAATTTTGACACAAGGTTTA
Source organism: Mytilus edulis (assembly GCF_963676685.1). Taxonomy (NCBI): domain Eukaryota; kingdom Metazoa; phylum Mollusca; class Bivalvia; order Mytilida; family Mytilidae; genus Mytilus; species Mytilus edulis. The sequence goes on from NC_092344.1 coordinate 97,625,414, forward strand.
TGACCACAAAAGAACGGTTGGGATTGATTTTGGGAGTTTTGGTTTCAACAGTTTAGGAATTAGGGGCCAAAAAAGGGCCCAAATAAGCATTATTCTTGGTTTTCGCACAATAACTTTAGTTTAGGTGAATAGAAATCTATGAAATTTAAACACAATGTTAATGACTACAAAAGTAAGGTTGGTATTGATTTTGGGAGTTTTGGTCCCAACAGTTTAGGAATTAGGGGCCAAAAAGGGACCCAAATAAGCATTTTTCTTGGTTTTCGCACCATAACGTTAGTATAAGTAAATAGAAATCTATGAAATTTAAACACAAGGTTTATGACCATAAAAGGAAGGTTGGTATTGATTTTGAAAGTTTTGATCCCAACAGAATAAGGGGCACAAAGGGTCCAAAATTAAACTTTGTTTGATTTCATCACAATTGAATAATTGGGGTTCTTTGATATGTCGAATCTAACTGTCATGACTGTGTATGAAGATTCTTAACTTTTGGTCCCGTTTTCAAATTGGTCTACATTAAGGTCCAAAGGGTCCAAAATTAAACTAACTTTGATTTTGACAAAAAATGAATCAGTTAGGTTCTTTGATATGCTGAATCTAAAAATGTACTTAGATTCTTGATTATTGGCCCAGTTTTCAAGTTGGTCCAAATCGGGGTCCAAAATTAAACTTTGTTTGATTTCATCAAAAATTGAATAAATGGGGTTCTTTGATATACCAAATCTAACTGTGTATGTAGATTCTTCATTTTTATGCCCCACCTACGATAGTAGAGGGGCATTATGTTTTCTGGTCTGTGCGTCTGTTCGTCCGTCCGTCTGTTCGTTCGTTCGTTTGTCCGTTCGCCTGTCTGTCCCGCTTCAGGTTAAAGTTTTTGGTCAAGGTAGTTTTTGATGAAGTTGAAGTCCAATCAAATTGAAACTTAGTATACATGTGCCCTATGATATGATCTTTCTAATGTAAATGCCAAATTATAGTTTTGACCCCAATTTTACGGTTCACTGAACATAGAAAATGATAGTGCAAATTTCAGGTTAAAGTTTTTGGTCAAGGTAGTTTTTGATAAAGTAGAAGTCAAATCAACTTGAAACTTAGTATACATGTTCCTTTTGATAAGATCATTCTAATTTTAATTCCAAATTAGAGAATTTATTCCAATTTCACGGTCCACTAAACATAGAAAATGATAGTGCGAGTGGGGCATCCGTGTACTGTGGACACATTCTTGTTGGTCCTGTTTTCAAATTGGTCTACACTAAAGTCCAAAGGGTCCAAAATTAAACTTAGTCTGATTTTAACAAAAATTGAAATCTTGGGGTTCTTTGATATGCTGAATCCAAAAATGTACTTAGATTTTTTATTATGGGCCCAGTTTTCAAGTTGGTCCAAATCAGGATCTAAAATTATTATATTAAGTATTGTGCAATAGCAAGTCTTTTCAATTGCACAGTATTGCGCAATGGCTAGAAATATCTAATTGCACAATATTGTGAAATAGCAAATTTTTAATTAGAGTTATCTTTCTTTGTCCAGAATAGTAAGCAAGAAATATCTAATTGCAAAATATTGTGCAATAGCCAGATTTATTTTTAGTTGGAGTTATCTTTCTTTGTCCAGAATCAACTTAAATCTTTGTTATATACAATATACAATGTATATTCACTTTTTACTACCAACTGATAAATTAAAATAATCTTTACCATTCAGTGATAACAAGCAGTTTTTTTACATCTTAATATTTTATGATGTATTTAAATGAGTAGTTATTGTTGCAAACTCCATTAGAAATTTTAATTGAGATTAGTTTTGGAATAAGGGAAAGGGGAATGTGATTAAAAATTCTCATTTGAAATTTCATAAATAAAAAAGAAAATTTCTTCAAACATTTTTTTGAGAGGATTAATATTCAACAGCATAGTGAATTGCTCTAAGAGAAAACAAAAATTTTAAGTTCATTAGAACACATTCATTCTGTGTCAGAAACCTATGCTGTGTCAACTATTTAATCACAATCCAAATTTAGAGCTGAATCCAGCTTGAATGTTGTGTCCAAGGGTCCGGAAACGGTCATATTTGACAGTCATGTCCTAAACTGAAACTATAATGTCCTAAACTTTTAATTGGAATTTAGGTCAAATTTTATTTTTCAACCGTAATAATTTCGGTCATTTCGTTGAGATCGACTTTCAAAATCGCCATTTTGAACATATTTTTGTTTTGTTATCGACTTCCTGTAATTAAACTGCCACTTCATTAAAGTGTTATAATCCTGAGGGCCCTCCTAATAACTATATTAATGCCTCGGGGAGCTATTGGCTAATGATTGCTAATCTCTTTACCTGTGTTTTTTATTCACACCTGGCAATTAATCACAAGCTCCAAACTATTATTATAAAGAAATAAAAATTCCATACCAACTGGCTTCATTATTTAATTACTCAACAGGTCAGACAATTGTCAATTATGATTTAAAATTAAATTAAAACTTGGTTTAATTTCATAGAAAAAAATATTTTTTTACTTCTAACACACGTGCTTTGTTTACTATGTAATACGCATGTTTGAAATTCTCTTCCACAGATTTAGACAATTAATTGTAAATATAAAATAATTTCATCCTAAATAAAGCTAGTGCAACTATTTTAATTAATATTCTTACACTATTAAAGGTAAAATATTAAAAAGCCGATGATTTCCTGTGATTTGGATAAACAAAACTAATCCCGGAAATGAGTCCGGAATTGTTCGTTTTAGTATTGTCGCAGTACATCCGGTTTGAATTTTGACTTCAGAATCAAAGGAAACGTAAGCAATAACTGAGAATATTATCGTTTTGAGTCATTAAAATCATTTTATTTATAAACTGTTGCCTTCCCTTAATTGCTCTTGAACGATTTTTGGAAAATGGTAGGACAAATCATGAAGTAAATGCGATGCAACAGTGAAACAAGTTTGTTGATGCTACGAACATGACGATCAAGTATGAGCATACTCATAATGAGTCTCATGCAGTAATGTGATTTTGACAATCATTTTTTGAAAAGGGGCATCAACTTTTAAGTTGTATGAAAATGACCGAAATTAGGTGAAAAAATTTCCGGATCCTTGGTTGTGTCCATACTTGCCCCAACCGTTCAGGGTTCAACCTCTGCGGTCGTATAAAGCTACGCCCTGCGGAGCATCTGGTTAATATTTATTTATAACTTCTTTACTCTTGTTTTTAGATTGTAACATGTCTGGAGAATACAGTTACCAGGTTCTTAAAGTGTGTGTTGCACAAATCTGTCAGAATCTAGGTTGGAATTCGACACAATCAACACCACTAGAACTTTTGACAGATATTCTAGAACGCTACCTGGTGCAAGTGGGGAAAGTAACACACAGATATGCTGAACAATGTAAGTGATGTCCATCCTTTTACATCATGGACAATTTTAAATTTACAGTTTTAAAGAATCATTTTTATAGTTAGAAAAGTGGAGGGGATTTGTTTGATATATATTATTTACAATTTTGACACAAATTGGATAAATAGATATAAATACATGTATGCAGAGTGGTTGCCTGCTATGAGCATTGATGAGCCATTAAGACCAAAGAACAAAGATGTGAACAATTGCAGGTGAATTGTATGGTCTTCTTTAGGCTTCAACGATGAGGAAAACACATACCATAAACTAAGCCTGGATTGCAAAATTATATGCATTGATATACAATGTATCATGTTAAGGTACATATACAGAAATGATAACATTTCATTTGTTGTGTTTGTGTTGATATAAATATTTAAAAATTTCCAAATAATCTGTTGTGTGTGTGTTGTCTTCAAAATAAGCAACATCACTGTACATATATGCCTATTAATTATCTGTACTATTTTTCCTAAGATAAGCCACTCCTAAATTAATTGTGTTCGATATTAAATAAATCTATATTATTATTTGACAAAAAAGCATGCCTTCTTTCCTACTTGACCTTGAAACACTTGTGTACATTTGTACTCTTTGATGGTATATAAGTAGACTGTGATTAAACAAGATTTAAGATCAATTTGGACATAAAAAATATGTGAATTGTCTCATATAGTATTGAAGAAAGTATAGTTGTTGATACTGTAATTTTTTGTATTCTCAGTTGGAAGAACAGAACCCAATATAGATGACATAGGTTTAGCCTTCCGTCATTTGAATGTCAGTCCTAGTGAGTTAGGAGAATACATTAAGAATGCAGATCCTTTACCATACGCTCATGATGTTGTGGCATTTCCTGTTCCAAAGAAACCTAATCTACAGTTCCCTAAACCAGACTGTAGAGAGGTGTTCACAAGGGATGAATCTATACCAGAGTATATGCCACTTATGCATCCTGAACTGGAAGGTACAGTAGAAATGTAGAAATGTCAATAATGATTATAGATTTTACTTGAAAATTCTTTTTGTATACATGATATAGTGTATTTTCATCTCTTCATTCTGGCAATATTCATGCCTTATGACATAATACTTCAAACATTTCTTTCTGCCTACCAAGTGTTTCAGTTATTTAGACTGGGGTAGTAAAACTTGAATGTTACTTGCTTTTTGGGGCAAGAAAAATTACATTTGTTCACAACTGGTCATTTTTACCTCGATATACTACTTTAGTCTATGCTGACTATAATCTATACAAATTACTCTTCTTGTATTTGATAAACAAGTTGACATTCATGATTGTGTACAACTAGTAACCTGTAAAACTTGCCTAAGATAAAATAACAAGAGATTACTGTTTAAAACATTTAGACATGTTGTTTTTTTCTTCAGAGGAAGAGTCTGTGTCTACTGAACCCAGTACAGATACAAGAGTAACAGGATTATTACCAGTTCCAATATTGAATCAGATATCAACAAGTCCAGCAGATGGCACTGCTGTAGACAAGCATGCTAATACACCACCAGATGGACCTCCATTTAAAAGAAGACGGTATAACTTCTTTATATTTAACTCTTGTCCAGCAAACTGTCCAATGTTTTAAAATAGATAAACATACTTTACAAAAGAAGTTAGAAAATTTAAAATGAGAATAAATGGGCATTCAAATTTCACTTGAAAAAATCACTCTATATTATATGAATTTTAATGTAGGTATATATTCTGATGTGAATAGAACAAAATTAATGCAATATTGACAGGAGATTAACCAATTATTTGGAAAATTGTTATGAACGAGATTAGGAAGTAAAGAAGATAAGTGGGATATTCATTCTTCTTTATGTTTCACTACATTATAATTAGATTAAAAAAAGTTGATGGTGAAAATTTGCTATTGTAGATCTTGATTAGATGTGATCCCATTATATATATTTTTTTATTAAGTATTTTCTATGTAAAACATGAAATATGTGATACAATAATCTGGATATTTTGCATGAACTCATGCTCCACTACCATATATCACAATTGGGACTAATGTTATGTCAAAACTTTTAAATTGTAGTACATGTAATATCAAATATCACTATTTACTGGTTCTCTTGAATTCATGTTTTTTTCGCCAAATATAGCCCATGGTCATCAGATTCATCTGTAGCATACTGAATAAATACAATGTTTTGGTTTCTATTTGTAAATGTTTAAATTTTTTGTCTAAACAATAATTATTCATTGAAACTTTTACAGGTTAGACAGTGGTGCTCTTCCTGAAGACGCTGGACCATCATTATATGAAATGAAAAGTGTTATCATATCAACGTCAGGAGATCATACACCAACTCATGGCAAAGCTGGCAAACTTCCTGATCCAAGAACACCACCTCAAGGATATCCTAAAAAGGCAAAAGAATCACCCAAACCATCACCTGTCAAACAGTCAAAGAAATCATTGGCAAAAGAAAAATCAGATTCAAATAAAGAAAAAATTGAAAGAGATCTATTTTCTGAAACTGTGTTTGTGCCAAGTTCTTCAAAATCTGATTCAAAAGATGTACAAACAGAAATTGTAAGACCGAAATCCACTGTAGTGTCACCACCTGGTTATGGGCCTAGATCTAAATCTCCTGGTCAGGCTAAAAGTCCTAAAGGTCCAGGACGACCACCAGGTAGACCTCCAAAAAGTCCAGGGAGACCTCCATTAAAGAAAAGTCCAGGTAGACCTCCCATGCAGAGAAGTCCTGGCAGACCTCCTTTATCAAGAAGTCCAGGTAGATCACCATTCCAAAGAAGTCCAGGAAGACCACCTTTACATAGGAGTCCAAGTCGGCCTCAATCTGGAAGAAGTCCTGGTCGTCCACCAAAAAGTCCTAGAGGTAGACCCAGAGGATTTATTCCTGTGGTGGTTAAACCTAATCGCCCAGCAGATATAGAAACAATTGAAAGAAATATATTAGAAAGAATGTCACCAAATTCACAAATTTCAAATGAAGACATTAAAGATGTTATTTCAACACCAACAACTGAACAGCCAATAGATTTGTCTCTGTCTGGAAAATCTACAGAATCATCTGTCAGTGAGGTTGTTGTTAAGACTGAAGAAAATGAAGAAAATTCACAAGATGGGTCCTCCAAACTTGTAATCGTAGAACAGTCTCACAGGCCACGTGGTAGACCACCAATCAGTCCAGAGAAGAAAATGGCAAGATTAGCTGCCATTGATGACATTATTGATTCAGTTATTGCAAAATCATCTAAAAATGAAGAAACTATAGAGGATAAGAAACCAGTCCCTCACTTTGCTAATTCTGATGATGAAAATAAAAGTGAATCTAAAGATAAAAAATCAATATTTGATGACGGAGAATCATTTGATGCTTATGTCACAAATGTTAATTTAGATGACATGCAGACTGAGGTCGTATCAGAGGTCACCATTAAAACTGAGGCACCTGAGGGGAAGGATGATGTTAATAATATCACTTTACCTACTGGTGAAAAAATACCACCTCTACCACCACCACTGCTTACATCCCCACCTATAAAAAGACCGAAAGGACGTCCAAAGGGTTCGGGAAAAAAGAAATTAACAACACCAGTTAAGGAAAAGTCAAAGTTAAAACAAACTGTTCTGTCTGAAACTATAAGTCAAGTAAATATTTTTGAAAACAAATCACCAGAAGTCAAAAGTCCTGAAAAGAAGCCAATGGATCCATGGATGGCAGCTATGTCGGCGGCAGGTCTGTCTGTATCAGTACGGCCACCTGAACCAGAGGAAGATACAATGCCTGCTACTCAAGATACAGACGTGTCAGATATAGTGGAGGTAGAAAATGTCACTATTGAAGTAGGGAATGAAACAGTCGAAGTTAAGACAGAGCCAAGTGAAATCAGAAATGAACCAGTTGTGATTAAAACAGAACCTCTGGAAACAGGAAAGGATGATAACAAAATTAAGGGAAAATCTGAGAAATCTGAAAAATCTGAAAAATCAAAGGTAAGATTATGTTTTGTTTAGTTTTTTTATGGAATGGTTGTTATAAAAATAGGAATTGAAGAAGTACTACTAGGCATTTTTGTTTCAAGAAAAACATTTTTTTACTATAAAGTATGTTTCTTATAGACCCAATTTGGTTGCAGATATTTAAGTCAATTATTTTACATTTACTTCTTTTAAAGCATTGACCTTACCATCCTAAGTAGGCCAAGATCAAGTTTCTTGGTGTAAGTTGACAAATAAAGGTTGCTGAAGTTAACATATTTTTGGCATTCAATACTTCAATTTAGTTTTTAAATGACATATTATTGGATTCTTCTTTAATGTGCATTTATTAGAATATTTTATTGCCAAAACATCAGATTAAGAAATTCTAAAAATTGTCTGCCTTCTTTTTTAAAGACATTTAAAAAATTCCCTATATGTCTCAAAATCACTAAAACATTATTCTACTGTATTTATTCCACTTATAAAATCATGACAATTAAAAGTTCTTCATTTAAATATTTAAGGAACACAAGAAAAAGAAAGAAAAGAAAAAGAAAAACAAGAACAAAGACAGAGACAAGGAAAAAAGTAAAAAGGATAAAAGTCGTGAGGTAAGAGTCTTAGTTGTAACTTTCAGTTCAGTGCTACTCCATTTGTATTTACTGGAATTGAAGCTAAACACTCAAGTATCCTGCTTATAAATATGTCAGCTGAAATTGCATCATAATACACTATTTTTAAAATCTTAATGAGGTTTAAATTGATTCATTATTATTCTGTAAATGTATTTTCAATTAAGCACTTCTGCTAGTAAGTTTTGTGATATGCTGATAATTAGTATTGCTTTGGAGACACTAATCAAATGATGCACTTTTTATATGTGCTAAAATTATTCCAGTCTGTATTTTACTTTTTGTGGTGATGCAGAGAGTATAATTTGTTGTAGAACCACCAAAAGGAATGCATAAAATTCACCTACCAACTCCATTCATTCATACTTATAGTTTCCTGTTGTTTGATGAAGGATTTTTCATATTTTTATCTGGTTTATAATTGTAAAACATCCTTTTACTTTTCAGACGTATTTCCCAACCAAGTTGAAGATAAAATTTGGTGGTGCATCAAATAAATGTGAAAGTACTCGTGTTATAATGTCTCCAAGAACAGAGTCATCACCAAGTGAATCTCCTCGACAAGAAGGTCTTAAACTGTATGTTTATAATAAAAAAATTATGTTATTTATAGATAGATACCGGTTCATTAGATTAAAATTTGATATGATTCTGATCAGTTACATTTAAATAGAGTAGTTTTAGGGTAAAATAGAAACTCACAATTTTTTGGCACACCCAAATTTACTTTAAACTATCTTAAATAAATTTTTATGTACTGTATACACAAATAAATATTTGTTTAGAGTTGACTTGCACACATATGCACCCCCCCCCCCCCCCCCCACATATTTTGGCAAATAAAACTAGAGACACTTTGAAAATGATTTTTTTTTGGTAGTTAAAATGATGTGTAAAAATTTTGACCTTGCCCCTATTTTTGATGTAATTTCTTCCAAGCTACATATCTCTAATAGCACTCCTTCGATTATTTTACATGCCAATGAAAGTACAAAAAAACTTTGAATTCTTAATTTTGAATTCAGTTACATTTCAATTATTTCTAGTGTTATTAAAATGTTATTAAAGCATACCTGAAATTTAAAAAAATATATATAAAAGAAGCATTAAAAAATATTATCAAGGTTTTTAATTAAGGTGGTACCCTACACTTTCACTAAAATTAATTTGGCTCGTTTAATTTTCATAAAATATTGACAAAATATTTTCTTCGACACTTTGACAAAATTATATAAAAATTTTAAAACATTTGAACCAACCATTTTATCAGAAAAATTACACTGGTTATATAGCAGTTTGACAAACACTTATTTTGATAATTGAGAAGCTTAATATTTCCTTAACAACACAACTTAATTAAAACACTTTGCTGATTTTACAGAGTTATCTCCCTGTAGTGTTAGGTACCACCTTGAAGAATGACTGTAATATTTGTTTCTTTCTATGAAGAAATAACATAAAAAATGTGGTGCACACTGAATGACCCGCGTAGCAGGTTATTTTAAAGTGTGCACCACATTTTTATGCCCCACCTATGATAGTAGAGGGCATTATGTTTTCTGGTCTGTGCCTCCGTTCGTCTGTGCGTCCGTCCGTTCAGGTTAAAGTTTTTGGTCAAGGTAGGTTTTGATGAAGCTGAAGTCCAATCAACTTGAAACTTAGTACACTTGTTGCTTATGATATGATCTTTCTTATTTTAAAGCCAAATTAGACTTTTGACCCCAATTTCACGGTCCACTGAACATAGAAAATGAAAGTGGGAGTTTCAGGTTAAAGTTTTTGGTCAAGGTAGTTTTTGATGAAGCTGAAGTCCAATCAACTTGAAACTTAGTACACTTGTTGCTTATGATATGATCTTTTTAATTTTAAAGCCAAATTAGTCTTTTGACCCCAATTTCACGGTCCACTGAACATAATAAATGAAAGTGGGAGTTTCAGGTTAAAGTTTTTGGTCAAGGTAGTTTTTGATGAAGTTGAAGTCCAATCAACTTGAAACTTAGTACACATGTTCCATATGATATGATCTTTATAATTTTAATGCCAATTTAGATTTTTTACCCAATTTCACGGTCCATTGAACATGAAAAATGATAGTGCGAGTGGGGCATCCGTGTACTTTGGACACATTCTTGTTTATGTTATTTCGAATACACAGAAAAATTACAGTGATTTCTTATAATGTAATTCAAAATTCCATTTTAAACCGGAGTATATCATGAAAAAACGTTGATGACGTCACCGTCATATGACAATATTATGTCTATGAGCTGATAAACAAAACAACGTCAGTCAATCAGAAGACATGTTACATCCAAAATTAAAATATTGTTAGTAAAACAAAATACTTTAAACGTATATTGTCTGGCATCAGTTTATGTTCTTTTGGATTTTTCTTGTTTTTATATTTATGTTTGAATTAAAATCTATAAAAAAATCACTAATAATTTTGCAGAGTAATAAAGAAGACTACACCACAGATCTCTGAAACCAAACCAGCATCACCATCTGTTACTTCAGTAAAGAAAGAGCCAAAAACTAAAGAAATCAAGAAAGAGCCTAAGCCAGGACTTGTGATAGAGGAGGAGCCCCCTGTTCTCACACCAGAACCTCCAAAAACAGCAACTCCTCCACCTCCTGTTCTCAGGGTGCCATCCCCTGTTCCTCGTAAAAATCCTAGTAAACTTTCTATCCCAGAGCTACCTCGAGGTGTTGTCCCATCACCACCCCCACCAAATCTGTCACAGCCATCTACATCCAGTGTACCAAGAAAACGTGAACCTGAAGCTAAAAAATTTCCATCCCCTGCTCCCACGGAAACTAAAACATCTCCGGTGCAAACCCCATCTACCCCTCCATCATCACCTCCGCATCGTCCAGAATCTCCAGTGGAGCACGTCAATTCACCTCATAGTGACACACCTTCTACCAGTCCATACCATTCCCCATCTCCTTCTCCTGGTCCCTCTAACCCCAGGGAGAAGTTTGAATTGCCTCCTATGCCCCCACCCTCTATAGTTCCTCCCCCTCCTCCTCCATCCAAGCCATCATCAGTACAGAGAACAGTAGTAGCTGAAACGATTGGAACCTTCATAGTAAGTCTGATACTTAAACCATATTGTAATTGCATAATAGCAGGGTTCAAATAGTCAACTAAAAACAGATTTTACATATACATTCCTATCCATGCTTCAGATTGCTTTCCTGCTTTATTGCTTTTAATGTTCATTCATTTTATTAGAATGTAAGGCTTTTCGTTGTCTAATATGGCTTTAGAATCATCAAATTATTTATATCCTATATCAAATTTATCATTTTTTGCATATAAGTTAATACTAAAATCATTCATAATTAATCTGTCTCTTATCTATATTGAGTAAAAGCTGATAGATGGGTTGTTACCATTATGATATGAGCATCCCTGATGAGCACTGTAGTCGAAACATGCATCGGGCGTTAAAAAAACTCCTAGAATAAAATGTATCTGAGATGAGTTTGTTTACATAACTATTGTCCTTGTTATCAGGTGTCAGAAGATCATGTTATTGAGGTGAAGTATCATTTCATGTCTGTTACCTCTAACTACACGTCTTTGTTTGTATGATAAGTCCACATCTAACTACATTTTCTTTTTTATACTGATTTTAAACATGTGTATCACAAAACTGTTTGTCTAGAAATTAAACATTCTATGGGCATTTTCACAGATTTGATCAGAGAAAGGTTTCATTCCATTTAATTACAAATTGAGATTATATTTCAGAAAAAAGATCAAATCTAATGTTGTCAAAGAAAACAACTGGCTAATCCTGTATTTTAATTATCAAAAAACTAATGTACCTAGTACTTAGGTTAAAACAAACAAATTGTATGCATATTTATTTAACTTGCATCTGGGAAATATTTTTAAAATAACTATGTTTGGATTGAATTTAGAACATTTGAAATGCTATTCGAAATCAGTACTTGGGGGTAAAACTGTAAAAGATTAGAATATTTTTATCAGACAAGAAGTTATTTGTAGGTTACTAGTATTTTGCTACAGGTTAAGCACATTTTGAATTATCAATAAACTGTTTCATTCATATATGTTTGACCACCCTTCACTTAGTATTGCCAGTAAAACTTTTCAGAGGAGTTACAACATTTTAGTATTATCTGTAACGTTTAGAATATTTACGATCTTTAAAAGAAAAATTTGAATTGATCACTAAAAGTACAATGCAAGTTATAAAGAAATAGGGGTGATGTGATTTATCTTATCTATATGGATCTTTTAGTCAAACATATCCATTAGTTGTAATGACTAACATAGAACACAGTATACTAACTCATTGTCATATTACTGTAGTCAACATAAAGTTTGAGGTGATAGTGTTTATAATATTTTAAATATGACGCCACTAAAGACAACAACACTCAAATTTTCACCACATGGTATTGGTTTATTAGATCGACATGTTTCACCACATGGTATTGGTTTATTAGATCGACATGTTTCACCTATGGATAGGCGTCATCAGTACAATGTTACATTACATTTATTCCCGACGCACCTGGAAGCAGTACCTCCTAGAGCGAAGCCAAATGAATTGGTTCAGAATTACCATGAGGTGTTGTCCATTTTGGAAATGAAACCAAACATTTTATCATCTCTTTAACGATACCACTAGGAACCTCCAATAAGACTATATACTATAAGACTACAAGGAAGAACTTACTCTTACAAACTTTTATTCCTTTATTTAAACAACATTTACTTTTCATTCTATTTATATTTATATGTCATTTCACTTTCACTTTCATTTTCTATTTATATAACGTCACCATAACTACCATAATTATACTTACACTTCAGGTTAACGGCTCAACCGTAAGAAATGCACCTCACTGTAAATTTGATATGTAACATTGTCCTGATGACGCCTATCTATAGGGGAAACATGTTGATCGAATAAACCAATACCATGCAGTGAAAATTAGAGTGTTGTTGTCTTTAGTGGCGTCATATTCTTATTTATTTTAAAACAACTGTGAATACCTAGCAGTATCCACTCATTTTTACCCTACCGCACAATCACCACTTCAGCTGTTGGTTCACTTAATAGAATTATAATAATTTAAAGATCAAAGATCAATGTGGAAACAAAAGACGTAGTCATTATCACTCTAATTTCAGTTAACAAAATTAACATTTTCTCCATTTTTCATTATGAGATATAACTGTTGAACACATACATCAATTTTTGCATGGAAAGACAATTGACATGATTAACTAAATTTGTATTCCATGTGTGGTAGATTTCTCTTGTTAGAATTTTTTATACAATTTGGCAAATTTTACTTTCTGGTAATTTTTGCATCAAAGGACATTCATGATATTTCATCATAGTTATTTCCCTCCTTTATCAAATATAAAATTGTATTGCAGAAATGTTTTTAACTAAAAATAATTGAGTTTAATTAATAACTTTCGGCCAATGTTGTGTTATTTATCATATCGGTTCATTTAATTTTAAAGTCAAGACATGACAACACAGCCAAGCTTACTGTCACCAAGCTTAAGGTTTGCTTATCATCATAGTTCATATTCTTTAAGTTTTTATATACAGTAAAACTTTCTTTGTGGTTGAAAGAAAAATATTTTTCTTTCCAATATCTACCTTTGATGAAGTTTTAATAGATAAGAGCTATAAATAGGTTTTACTGTATATTTTTCATGTGTTTGTTATTATCATGTTTTCATTGGTTTTGTTAAGTTACTTTAGATTTCTGTTTTATATTTTTCTACAGAAATATACATTCATTCAAGAAAACTTCTGAAAACCATACCATTAATTGCGCTACCTTTGTAATTGAACTTGAAAGATTGGCCATGCCTCCACATTACCCTTTACTAATACTATTTATCTAAATAATATGTTTATAGTGTTTACATATTAACTGTCTGTTCTACTAACATATTTTTATTTTTGTTTGTACATAGAAAAGTCATCTTGTCATCTCTTGTTACAGAGTTGGTGTCCTAAAGTATACATTCAGAATCATTTATCCATGAATTTTCAGAATATCCTTATAGATAGTATTCATTTGCAATCATATAACATCACTTTATTTTGATCATATGTTACTGACCAAATGTTTTATATTTTTAAGTTACTGAGTCTGATTATCAAACTGATTGGCTAATTTACAGAAAAAAAATATATAGAAATAGAAAATATGCTTAAATGAATCTAATTTGTAGTTCTTATCACTACACAAATGGACACTCTTTTAAATGTAATTATTATATATAGAATAAAAAATGGATTATTTTACAAATATACTTGTATACAGGTATGAGCTCATGCCACTTCAGGCATTGTGGAATAGAAATCGATCTTATGCAAGTGCACATATACATTTACATGTGTAAGACTTTGACTGATTTTGAAACATTCAAAAAGAAATCAAAGATGAATTCTGGTTTCTTTTGTTTGGTTCTGAAATCTACTCAATTTTCAAACTTTTACATCCTTTGCATAGAGTTTATTTTGTACCTGAAAATGGTTATCCAACATATATTGGTATTTAATTCATAACGTCATTTCTATCCGACACAGCTCATATGTTGATCTCATAAAGAAATCAGAAACTGTATTATTATTGCTGCATGTTGTTGTAATGTAAATATAGATTCCTACACTGCAACAAGTGTATTACTATATTTCTCCACTCGAGACAGTTAAATTTTATTATTTAAAGCACGAGGCTTGCCGAGCTCTTTAAATAACTAAAATTTAACTGTCGAGAGTGGAGAAATATCGTAATACGCGAGTTATAGTGTGGGAATCTGTTTCTCTAATGATTTTTATCCTTCTTTTTCAAAGATTTTCAGAAACTTGTGTTCTTTATATGCGACGTCATCAGGCATTGCCGCCTTTTTTCATGGCTTCACAATAGGAAAATTCAGAAGAAAACAAAACATTTAGACGTCATAATCAAATTTCGACTAATCATTTGCCGAGATCAGATTTTTCACTAGTGAGGAAAATATTTTCTCACACTGGTCAGGAAATGTGAAAATAGCACAAAAATTAGAGAAATGTAATTTGATTATTGTAGTGTGCAAATATAAATTTATTTTCCATTGAGTTTTGTTTAAAGTTGGTTTTAATTTTTGAATGACACTGTTTTCAGGATGCCACTGGACAGAAAGTTTGGATTTGTCCGACATGTAAGATGCCAGACGATGGAAGTCCTATGATTGGTTGTGACATATGTGATGATTGGTATCATTGGTTAGTAGATAAAGGATAGATTGTTACAATTTTTAGCTCACCTGGCCCAAAGGGCCAAGTGAGCTTTTCCCATCACTTGGCATCCGTCGTCGTCCGTCGCCGTTAACTTTTACAAAAATCTTCTTCCATGAAACTAATGGGCTAAATTTAACCAAAATTGGCCACAATCATCACTAGGGTATCTAGTTTAAAAAATGTGTCCAATGACCCAGCCAACCAATCAAGATGGCTAAAAATAGAACATAGGGGTAAAATGTAGATTTTGGCTTATAACTCTGAAACCAAAGCATTAAGAGCAAATCTGACATGGGGGGTAAAATTGTTTATTAGGTCAAGATCTATCTGCCCTGAAAATTTCAGATGAATCGGACAACCGATTGTTGGGTTTCTACCCCTGAATTGGTAATTTTATAAGGAAATTTTGCTGTTTTTGGTTATTATCTTGAATATTATTATCGATAGAGATAAACTGTAAACAGCAATAATGTTCAGCAAAGTAACATCTACAAATAAGTCAAATGACCAAAAAGGTCAAATGACCCCTTGAGTTATTGCCCTTTATAGTAAATTTTTAGCAATTTTCATTAATTTTCTTTTGTATCTAAAGGGCCAAGTTTATTATAGATAAAGAAAATTGTAAGTAGCAAGAATGTTCAGTAAAGTAAGATCTACAAACATCACCATCACCAAAACACAATATTGTCATGAATCCATCTGTGTCCTTTGTTTAATATGCACATAGACCAAGGTGAGCGACACAGATTCTTTAGAGCCTCTAGTTTTTAGAAGTTTAGTCAATCTTGCTTACTCAGCAATCTTTTCTACTCCTTACCTCGCAAAAAAAATGAAAGGAAAAAAGATGTGTTAACATTACATTTTTGTTTACACTCTTACTGTTTTGTGATAAAGGATTTGGTCATTCATTCAGAATTTCAATGTGCAAAAATCTTTTTCAATTTTGCAATTTGAATTTATACTGTAGATAGGACCATACAATTGCATTACAAAAATAGTAGCAAACCCAGCTTTATAAAAACATGAAATATTCTTACCATCCTGTTCCTTTTAAAATTTACAATTTGTTTCATGTGAAGATAGAGAAAATTGAATACCTAATGAGAAAGCACACTAGTAAAAATTAAAGGTTTCACTGCAATATCAACAACTTTAGCATAGCACACTTTAAATTGATTTGGTTGAGAGAGAGAAAAGTTCAAAGAGTCTTAAGTTATTTATTGGTCTTCAAAGAAAAGTTATAAAGATACATTTTTTATGACAGTTGAAGAAGTAAGAATGCAATGTACTTCTTATCTCCACTTTGTAAATAATGAATGTTGTCAATTCCAGGGTATGTGTTGGTATTAAGGAGGACCCTCCAGAGGATCAGTCATGGTATTGTACAAAGTGTATGGCTCCAAAGAAACAATCAAAGAGAGGCAGGAAGAAAGGCAGTGGGGCTGGAAGAGGAAGAGGAAAGAAACCTGCTTAATACTTTGTCACAATTGGTTTTAAAAATATTTGTAAAATGAATGTTGAGAAATGTTATTCTTACATATTAACAAAAATGCTTATTTGGATGTGTTTACATATGACATATGAACAAATGTACCTTTAAAAAGCAAAATGTTGAATTCATTGTCAACTCTGTGTTGTTAAGTATGTACAGAGCTCCTGCTGAAAGACTAA
This sequence comes from Mytilus edulis, assembly GCF_963676685.1. NCBI lineage: Eukaryota > Metazoa > Mollusca > Bivalvia > Mytilida > Mytilidae > Mytilus > Mytilus edulis. The sequence goes on from NC_092344.1 coordinate 97,642,408, forward strand.
AAAATGGCATATCTCCTCCTCATTAATTGTTAGTGCAGCTATATGAGTGTGACTTGACTGTAAGTGTTGCTGTGTAGTCTTTCTAGTGAGATTAAAATGTTACAAAGTTGTAGTTCATAACATTCAATCAAACTGATCAGACGATTAAACATTTTATCTAACTGTTAGATGAACACTGCAGATGGTCAGCTATGTCAGAAGTGCAATTGCTGATTTGTTTTGTGTATAAATAATGTTATAACTGTATTTTATCTCATAGATGATCATCTAGGCAATTTATACGAGTGATTTACTATGTATCAGGTCATATTTAGTGGTGGATCCAGAAATTTTCAAACAATGAGGGCCCACTGACTGCCTTAAATTGGGCCTGATCAAGTCCTACTTCATTGATACTTTTAATAATCAACCATCACCCCACCCCCACCCACCCACCCACTCCTTAAATTCTCCTCTGATATTTAGGTCATGATGATCATGTAGATCACAATCTGTATAACTTTTCTTGAAAGTTGTAAATTTTATTCAGAAAGCTACAAGAAATACTTTTTAAAAAAAATCACATCTGTTGAAATAAAAGTGACTAATATATACCTTGGATAACCTGACATAAAGCTTGAACACTTTATTTAATAAAAGCTATTCTTAGATTTTTAATCTATGAATGAAAGAGGCTTATTAAAGTTGAGATAAGAAAATCTGTTTTCCTCTATTCCTAATTAAGTTTTAGTTGGTTTTTCTGTTTTCTGTAAACCCCATCCATACGCTCCTAAACCCATGTTAGTTTGAGGAAAAATAAATCCACAGTGTGTTCATAATAATAAATGAAAATAAAATAAGTTAGAAATGAGAAAAATTTATGAACTGAAAATTCAAAAATTATTGAGTGCATTTTATTTTAATATTGTGAAAGTTAAACAATTGATATGAAGGCAATATTAATTATTGTGATTTAAGAAATGTAGCATACAACAAATTGATTTGGGGCAAAATCTATCTCCTTGTAATTTTTGCATGTATGAAAACTTCGTTAATATTTCTGACTTTTCAGTATTTTCAATATTGATTATTTTAAAGACTTTCTAAGTAGCATATGGTGAAATTGTGTCATTATGCATCAAAATGAAGTATTATGTACTGTAGTATAAAGGTAATAACTTACTGAGTTACTACTGTAAACTATTTTACCTATCTGTCATACACATGTTACAGGATAAGTGTGACGATATGCTGGCTAAAAAATAATTTTCAAAGTCATAAATCTAAGGTTATTGGAAATCATAGCTTATAATTAAGAAGTATTTCTGTAATTGATATGTTACCAATTAATGTTTTTTATTTGTTAAAAGATGTATATTTATAACTATTTATTTAGTTATAAACAATAAACAGTCAAAATATTTGTGTAGTTATTTTCCTATTCAGCAATTATAACCACTGTCTTTTGTGTATTTTCTTTTGGTTTGTAACTTGGTTTGCTTTAAAAATGTTATTATACAATGTTTATGAATTAAGGTTAGGTATAAGTCAATTAAATAACACACAAAACAGAGATGCTCACATGAGTCTAGATTACTTTGAAGCCATTCCATATGTGTTGAGGAGTCTTCATACTTATGCACAAAGATCTTTAAATGCAGTTTTCTAAGACATACATGTACTAATAGTTTTATCAAGTGCTAAAAAGGTCTAAAGTATAATTTTGGAATGCCAATGTGCTGTTATCATCTTTTTCAACATTAACTTAATGTATGGTCAAGATGCAGGTTGATTTCCCCCAAGTATGGTTGACTAATTAGTGTTTAACACCACTTTCAAAACTATTGTCCCATTTCATGGCAGCCAGTTTTTATTGTTGGAGGACATAAGTATGGTCTGTTAAAGGGAAACAAAATGTAAGCATTTTTCAGTATTCTAGCTTAGATCAGAAGGAAGGGGGCACAATTTTAAAATATAGTACACACTTGTGCATGTTCTTGCTTGAAAACATGGTCATGTTTAAAGACAAGGCTGCACATGCTGAAGTGTCGTTCCTTCTTTTCTAACTATTGATATTCCTTAATATAAAGCTTTACTACAACTATCACATAAACTTAACATGATCCAAGAAAATGAGGTCAAACCATCAAACCAAACTAGAAATACGTGAACACCTTACAATCATTGAATAAACTGAATATAGTTGACCTATTAGAAACAAACTTAACCAACAACACTAAACATTGACCAATCAACCATGAAAATGAGGTCAAGGTCAGATGAACCATGCCAGGCAGACATGTACAGCTTGAAACCCTTCCATACTACGAAAATAGTTTACCTATTGCTTATAGTTTTAGGAAAAACAGACCAAAACAGAAAAAACACTCAGCAATGAACCATGAAAATGAAGTAAAGGTCAAATAAAACATGTGAGACTGACATGTACATTATAAAATATTTCCATACACCAAATATAGTTGACCTATTGCATACAGTTTTAGAAAAGAAAAAGAAAAACTGAAAAACTCAACTTTGACCACTGAACCATGAAAATGAGGTCAAGGTCAGATGACACCTGCCAGTTGGACATGTACACAATACACCAAATATACTAGACATATTTAGTTAAAGTATCTGAGATATAGACTTGAACACCAAAACTTAACCTTGCTTACTGGTCCATGAAATGAGAACAAAGGTCAAGTGAAAACTGTCTTGTGGATATGAGGACCTTGTAAGGTACGCACATACCAAATATATTTATCCTATTACTCATGATAAGAGAGAAATAAAGATTACTTAAAATCTAAAAAAATTTCCAAGCAGTCACTAAACCATGAAAATGAGGTCAATGACAATGGACATGTAACAGACAGAAACTTTGTAACATAAGGCATCTATAAACAAATTATGAAGAATCCAGGTCTTCCACCTTCTAAAATATGAAGCTTTTAAGAAGTTAAATAATGCTGCCAGGTCACTATCCCTATGTTCAGCTTTCTGCAACAAAAGTCGCTGACTCGACAAAAAATGAGACTATATAAATTATTTTTTTTGCTGGAGATATGGTTGTAAAGAGCTTTTCCCAGTAGTTAAAATGGTCATTTTGCATTGAAAAGTAGTTCTTTTCCCCTTCACAAAATGAAACTGCAAAAGAAGGCAGAGGATACCACAAAATGTTATGGGTAACTGTGACTCTTATTTTGATTGGCTAGGACACTGATTTTAGGACTGAAACATCAGTGCTTATATTTATGATGTTTCTATACTGATCTATAGAGGTGGTCATTTACAACTGATTTTTACCAGCATTGCTGAGAAGGCAGAAACAGGTCTAGTAACCCTATGAACAGTCACTTTGAAGAAAAACTTATCCCATTTTTTATTTTGGCGATCTTAGCTCCTAATGAAGGAAATAATGATGAAAATTTGGTCTGCCGCTTGATAATCTTGAGTTCTAGCCAGTAAGCAATTTTTATACAACCGCAAAAATTGAAAATTTTTTAGTCGTATATTGGTATCACTTTGCGTCGTCGTCCGAATACTTTTAGTTTTTTGCACTCTAACTTTAGTTAAAGTGAATGGAAATCTATGAAATTTTAACACAAGGTTTATGACCACAAAAGGAAGGTTGGGATTGATTTTGGAAGTTGAGGTCTGAACAGTTTAGGAATTAGGGGCCCAAATAAGCATTTTTCTTGGTTTTCGCACCATAACTTTAGTATAAGTAAATAGAAATCTATGAAATTTAAACACAAGGTTTATGACCATAAAAGGAAGGTTGGGATTGATTTTGGGAGTTTTGGTCCCAACAGTTTTGGAATAAGGGGCCCAAAGAGTCCAAAATTGAACTTTGTTTGATTTCATCAAAAATTGAATAATTGGGGTTCTTTAATATGCCGAATCTTTTTAAACTGTGTATGTAGATTCTTAATTTTTGGTCCCGTTTTCAAATTGGTCTACATTAAGGTCCAAAGGGTCCAAAATTTTACTTAGTTCAATTTTAACAAAAATTGAATCCTTGGGGTTCTTTGATATGCTGAATCTAAAAATGTACTTAAATTTTTTATTATTGGCCCAGTTTTCAAGTTGGTCCAAATCGGGGTCCAAAATAAAACTTTGTTTGATATTATCAAAATGTGAATAAATGGGGTTCTTTGATATGCCAAATCTGACTGTGTATGTAGATTCTTAATTTTTGGTCCCGTTTTCAAATTGGACGGTCTACATTAAGGTCCAAAGGGTCCAAAATTAAACTTAGTTTGATTTTAACAAAAATTGAATCTTTGGGGTTCATTGATATGCTAAATCTAAAAATGTACTTAAATTTTTTATTATTGGCCCAGTTTTCAAGTTGGTCCAAATTGGGGTCCAAAACTAAAGTTTGTTTGATTTCATCAAAAATTGAATAAATGGGGTTCTTTGATATGCCAAATCTAACTGAGTATGTAGATTCTTAATTTTTGGTCCCGTTTTCAAATTGGTCTACAAGTCCAAAGGGTCCAAAATTAAACTAAGTTTGATTTTAACAAAAATTGATTTCTTGGGCTTCTATGATATGCTGAATCTAAACATGTACTTAGATTTTTCAAGTTGGTCCAAATCGGGATCCAAAATTATTATATTAAGTATTGTGCAATAGCAAGAAATTTTCAATTGCACAGTATTCAGCAATAGCAAGAAATCTTCAATTGCACAGTGTTGTGCAATAGCAAGAAAATTTCAATTGCACAGTATTGTACAATAGCAAGAAATCTTCAATTGCACAGTATTGTGCAATAGCAAGTATTTTCAATTGCACAGTATTGCACAATAGCAAGAAATTTTTAATTGGAGTTATCTTTCTTTGTCCAGAATAGTAGTTCAATCAACTTAAATCATTGTTTTATACAATATACAATGTATATTTACTTTTACTACCAATTGAGATCAGTTTTAGAAGGGAAAAGGGGATATGAAAAAAAAATTGGGGGGGGAGGCAATTTTTCTCATTTCAGATTTCATAAATAAAAAGAAAATTTCTTCAAACATTTTTTTGAGAGGATTAATATTCAACAGCATAGTGAATTGCTCAAAGGCAAAACAAAAATTTTAAAGTTCATTACACCACATTCATTCTGTGTCAGAAACCTATGCTCTGTCAACTATTTAATCACAATCCAAATTTAGAGCTGAATCCAGCTTGAATGTTGTGTCCATACTTGCCCCAACCCATTCAGGGTTCAACCTCTGCTGTCATATAAAGCTGCCCCCTGTGGAGCATCTGGTTACATCTGCCATAAAGCCATTTTCTGTTTGCTGATAGTTGTAAAATTTACATGACAAATTTTCATTCAAGATTGGTTTGCTGCTATAAAAAGATTTTTTATATTTGGTCTGCAGCTTGATAGTGTTTAGTTGAAGTGAGTAAGCAATTCTTATGTATGCATTATAGCCACTTCATGCTTGCTGATAGTTTGAAGTTTTACAACTCATTGTTAACAGACAATTTTCATCAAAGATGTCTTAGCTTTTTGGCACAGAAAGATTTAATATTGAGTCTGCAGCTTGATAATGTTGAGTAAAAATTTGTTTACATCTACCTCACAGCCAATTCCTGATTTCCAATAGTTTCTACATTTTACAACACTCATTGTACACTGTACAAGGAAAATCTACAAAGTTTTCTTGGCATCGGTGAAATGGAACCAGGATACAGATCATTTCAATCAATTTACAGCAACCTAAATTGAAGTGTTATAAATTATTAATATTAAATTAGTTTTATCGTTGAATTGCTTTCAATTTTTCTTGCAAGACTCAAACTTAGTTAAATAATAGTTCAGTAAAAAGACTCATAATAAATCATCTTAAAAGTTCTACAACTGAAATGTTTTTGATTGCACTTCAACTTCATCAAAAACTACCTTGAAAAAAAACTTTAACTTGAAGTGGGACAGACGACCGAACGGACAAACGGATGCACAGACCAGAAAACATAATGCCCATAAATGGGGAATAAAAAGTGCAAGACTAGGAAATCTGTGACACCAGAAAGTAGGGTTTTCAGTCTGACAAGGCTTGTCCGTGACTCATGTGTTACAAAATGTTATCTGAGGGAAATGGTTTTGATATCTACACAATTACAGAATATCATGTCTATGGTTTTTGTTTTTTTTTAGGAGCTGCATGTTGCATTGGTTTTGTCATGATTGGCTATTCCTCTGGTCTTCCATCATTTGTTTAAAACATTTCATTTTTACTATGAATGTCTTGACATTACTTTTAACAAATTAACAAAAGCATCATTTATTTGGAGACAAGATTTTTATTTTTCACGCAAGCTAAACTAAAACAAAAACAAAACAACAAAATCACAGAGACCAGTCCATTGGAATGGTCCCACAAACAATTTCATGCAACATAAAAATAGTTACAATTTGGTCCATAAAATAATACATGCTTAAAATTTACTAAGCATGAATGCATAAAATGCAATGTTTTAAAAATGCAAAAAATCAACCGTAAGATAAGATACAATATCAGAAATAGTATCTTCAGATATATTTTTACTGTTAGATGTAAGAAAAGCATAACAGACTTTGAACTCATTAAGAAAAAAATTGTGGAAAAAATATGGTTGCGCTTGGTTTATTTTTTTATGTCAGTACATTATAAGCTTTACTGTAGTATGATTGTATCTGGAAATTACAGAAACAGTGAATTTTAAATTCTTAAAGACAACTAAATTTGTAATAAAAGTAACAATATCCATTTCTAAAAATACAATGTTATACAAAACTTTTTCTTTAAATTACAAATGTGGGGTAAAAATAACTGCTATGAAAATCTTTTATCTAAAATAAAACTGCTATAATCTTATATTTGGCAGAAAAATAAAGTTTCTGGAATTCAATTGAAAAATGAATATCTGGAACAGTTAATTATTTTTCCAAATGTTGATTTAAGGTGCATATTTTCACATTAAAAGATAAATATTGATGTATTATTGGGGCACTCTCCTCAAAACTTATAAAGTATTGTAGAAAAAATTGAAAATGAGTGAACTGAAAATCGTTTATAAACTTACAAACTTGCATACTTAACTTTGTTATCACTAAATTTTTATTATTCAATCTTAACAAACAATGCCATATGAACATGTTATATGCTCTATTTGTACATCAATTACTTTCAATACTTGCGATAGTGTATAATTCATATACAAGTAGCCATTGATATGTCCCTTTCATTATAGTGAGAACATATATATATATACATGACTTTGTTTTCTATCAGCAAGATTGTACAGAACATTTACATCACAGAACATATGCTTTTGTTTGTTAAACATGCATTCCTTACAAGTCTGTAGCAGATAAACTTGCATTCTTTACAAGTCTGTAGCAGATAAACTTGCATTCTTTATAAGTCTGTAGCAGATAAACTTGCATTCTTTACAAGTCAATAGCACAAATCAACTTGCAATCATTTTAAGTCAGCAGCTCACATAAACTTGCCTTCTTAACAATTCAGTAGCTCACATAAACTTCAATTTTTACAAGTCAGTAGCTCGCATTAACTTGCATTCTTTACAAGTCAGTAGCATACATAAAATTTCATTCTTTACAAGTCAGTAGCTCACATAAACTTGCATTCTTTACAAGTCAGTAGCTCACATAAACTTCAATTGTTACAAGTCAGTAGCTCGCATTAACTTGCATTCTTTACAAGTCAGTAGCATACATAAAATTTCATTCTTTACAAGTCAGTAGCTCACATAAACTTGCATTCTTAACAATTCAGTAGCTCACATAAACTTCAATTGTTACAAGTCAGTAGCTCGCATTAACTTGCATTCTTTACAAGTCAGTAGCATACATAAAATTTCATTCTTTACAAGTCAGTAGCTCACATTAACTTGCATTCTTAACAATTCAGTAGCTCACATAAACTTCAATTGTTACAAGTCAGTAGCTCACATTAACTTGCATTCTTCACAACTCAGTAGCTCACATACATTTGCATTCGTAACAAGTCGGTCGCTCACATCTTATACATCAGAGTTCCTGTTTAACAAAGTGAAACAATAGTTCTGTTGGTAGACTCCCAACTTCAAAACTTTCACTTGGACCTTGTAAGGCTCAACAGTAAACAAATGTGTATATCAAAGTCATCATTGTTATTATCAATTTTAAATGATGAAAAATTAGGTATAATTACCTTAATTAATGGAGCTACTGACTTTTGAACTTCATACTACTGTGGATTCATTATTATTCTTGGGATACCATTGTTCATGGATTTCAAGGATACATGTGAACCAAAAATTTAAATATCAACAAATTTCAAATTGTCAATAGGCTCGTATGTAAACTTAGGCACAACTACAAAATCAAATATCGAAGAAAATGCAAGTTTTTCTCAATCCGCAAAATTTGGTACTCATGAAAATGAATGAATCAACAGTAATATAATATTGACCATTAGATTTTGTTCAATACTTTTTAAACATTTCATGTCACCTGAACATATTCTAAAGGTACAATTATTTTATAGAAAATGTCAGTCAATGGACTCGATATTATCTGACATCATCTGCATCCTACATTAAGTAAGAATAACTTTCACTGAAAATTTTTTTTCAAACAAATACTGTACTTTCAAAGACTTTCTACTCAATTTTTACATCATAGATAATTGTAATTCATCAGCAAAAATGTTTTCAGATAACATTTAAACAGTAAAAGTAGATAATTCCAAGGATTTTATACATCTGTAAGCTCATCTTCTCCCTTATCTGCACCATTAAAATCACACTTGATCATAAAGTCTGTTCACTCTCCTACCTTAAGATACTCAAGTGATTAATTCAGTTACTGCAATAGGATAGATTTATATGAAGAGTTAGCTAATAGTCATTTATATAGTCAATTTACCTGTTGACAGACTGAAACTATAGACAGAAACAAATGCTATTTAATTGTATTTTTAAATGATGATTACCAGTAAGCAGTGGGTTTTTCTCTGAGTTGGATAGACTTAAGATTACAGATTTGTATTTAAAAATCCAAATTAAACTCAATAACCAACAATTTGATACCAGTGAATCTTCAAATACAATACTGCTGTCTCTGAACTACAAAATATTGAACTCCTAATTCATTCTAAATTTACAATTAATTGTCCGCTATATGTAACTCAGGCATTACAGTAAGTCTCATATTTCATGAGTTTCTAAAATACAAAGGTTTAAAAATACACAATGAAAAGATTATTAGAATAAGAGCAAAATATATTAACAAAGAAATTAAATGCAAAATATCATCGAACCATAAAATTTCTTATATCACACATAATACAGTGGTTAAAATGAACAAGTGTAAAAGAAATTATGTAACACAAAATGTTTTATCATACAAAAATAATTTGAATAAAACTTAGTTAAAATGAATATCAGAATAAAAAAATATTAAACGTTGGTTATAAAAATAATCACTCTCTATTTATAATCAAATTGGTATTTACAATTAATTCAGTAAAATGTATCATTATGGTTTATATTGTGAAAAGGGTTCGAGAAATACCCTAATGAGAAAGAAAACATTATAATATTGTGTGAATGAAAAACCAAGTTACCATTCCGCAAGTAACTGAAAACGTTCAGCTACAAGAAATCATAAAAAATAAAGACTTGCAACAATATCTTCGAATAAGCATATCACACAGCTATGTTATTAAGAAATGTGTGTACTGAAATAATTCCCACATTGTTGTTACTATATGTAGTAATATATTTTTGATTTAAATATAATGCTACTTTAAAAAAAAATTGACTTCTAAAGAAAGTAGATTTGATCAATAATATTACACATATAACTCATTATATTTTTTTTAAACATTGTACAGATTATTGCAGCCACGTTTGAACAGGAAACTATTGCTTCAGAATAGACAATTTTCGAGTTTGATGCATTTCCGTCAAAAACTTTGGTTTTAGTGAACGTCACTTGTGCATTAAGGTGCGTCGCGACTTCTGTTTCAATGTTGTGGTTGAAAAACTATAAGGCTATATTTGCAAGAATTATTCTGCAAATCAAATTCTCATAATTAACAATCTGCACCGCTGTCTTTAGGGAATTGTGATTAAGTACCTACTAAACAAATTTTATTTCTAGTTAATCCTGCACAACGACGATCACTAAGACGCTTGATGAATGTTTATAGTGCAGGGATACAGGGGAGCCCCTCTATCTGGTAAATGACGTCACAAAGGCGCATATAATTGATGAGTTTTTTCCGGTGACGGATGAACTCGAAAGTGGTCTATCGACTTAATATGAGTCCAAACATTTGTCTCATATTTCATTTATAAAAGTCTAATCTTATAAGATACAGCTTTGTGTCCCTCATCAAATCAGACCTTCTAAAAATAAAAGTGAACTATGTTGCTTTTGCAAAATCAATGACTAGTAAAAATGTGATTAAAAATAATTAATAGATGTTAACAGTAAATGTCAACAAGAAAGCAATCAAAAACTGAATGCTTTTAAATGGCCTTTTTATCTAGGTCATTCTTATTTTCAGTCACTTTCAAAATTATCATTTATCAGTTTCAATATACATTCCATCAAACCCTCATACATAAACTGTAACAAATTTATATTTCATATCTCTCCCTACTTTTGTAATTACTTTTATAGTTTTGATCAAACCATTTTTGATCATGTTATTTTTTGGCCTTCTTTAAGTAATTGCTATTCAGGATTTGGTCACTAGACTGCTCTAATATAAATCCAGTCAAATAATGAAAATCTATGAAAATGTTTACACATGTAATAAAATGAAATAACAAATAAAAATAACATCAAAGAATCATTAAAGACCACTTAGTTCTGCAGTCTTCTAAGAACTAAAGAAATAGTTTTACTAATACTGCTTTGAGACTCTAAACACTAGACATTGTTTTAAAACTGTACAATTTACCTGAACAAACAAATAAATTGAATCAAAACGAGTAAATAAAACACATAGAATCATTAAAAACTATATTACGAAAGGATAAAATCATGCCATTTTGCCATTTTCAGTTGTAAAGTATATCATATAATTTTTATATCCCTTTACCATCTTACAATCTTAATTGCATCATGGGTATTTTACAGGTTTGTATTCATTTGCATCAGTTTATTTTGGTTTTTTCTTTTCTTTTATTTCTTTTCTGTTCTGTTCTTCAAATTTCAACAATTATATAGATGTTCCCTATTCCCTGCCTATAAATCAGAACGCCATGGCTGGTCATTAAATCTACTGTAATCTTCAACACTAATAACTGCTTCTTCTGGTTCGGACCCTGCAAAAATTAAGTTAATATTTCAATTCATTACAACTTTAAAAACTAAATTTAAACTGGTCATGCAACTATCTATAATTATTAACCTAAGTTCTGTATTACATTTTAACAAAAAAAGGCTCTTTCCTAAATGCAATCCTCAAAGTGAATTAAATGTAGATTATAGATTATGTTGTCTTGTTAAGGACATACGATACAGTTTTGATCCAATATTTAAATTTTGCTGACAATTTGCATATAGGCTATTTCTCATACCACATCATCTTATTTATGTTCATCTATTTAAGGTTATGAGATCTACAGGTGGTTCTTGAGATAATTTATATCTATTTGATTATATTAGGATTCAAAATAAACTTCTCATAAATACTAATCAAATGAGCAAAACAATTGTGGAATAATCCTGAGAAATTATAACTACCTTGAGGTTTAGGATCAGAAAGTCCCAAGGCACTTAATCTGTCTATAATAAACTATAACTACCTTGAGGTTTAGGATCAGAAAGTCCTAAGGCACTTAATCTGTCTATAATAAATTATAACTACCTTGAGGTTTAGGATCAGAAAGTCCCAAGGCACTTAATCTGTCTATAATAAACTATAACTACCTTGAGGTTTAGGATCAGAAAGTCCTAAGGCACTTAATCTGTCTATAATAAACTATAACTACCTTGAGGTTTAGGATCTGAGAGACCTAAGGCACTTAATCTGTCTATAATAAACTATAACTACCTTGAGGTTTAGGATCTGAGAGACCTAAGGCACTTAATCTGTCTATAATAAACTATAACTACCTTGTGGTTTAGGATCAGAAAGTCCTAAGGCACTTAATCTGTCTATAATAAACTATAACTACCTTGAGGTTTAGGATCTGAGAGACCTAAGGCACTTAATCTGTCTATAATGTCTTCAACCATAGTTTCTTCATCTTCAAAATCTACACCTACATAGGCTTTATTATTCTGGCAGTACTTGATAAATCTGAAATATATATACATTTCTATACTACTCTAATATTCTTTTTAATTGTATTCAGGATTTTTTCGAATATGATAGGAATTATCTTATCTCATATAATATCATGTTTTTCTTTTCAAATAGTGTCATAAAAACTAGACCTAAGCTAGTCAGATTTTAAAGTCATTTCTTAAACATTGTCTTAATGTAAAAACATTAAATGCTTATCTAAATATTTGACCACCACTGTCAATCTGTATGTTTGAGTCAAACTGTTGAACTGATATGAATTTCAATAAATCATAAGTTTTATCATGCGCTTAACAATAGATCTGCAATGTTCAACATTGCAAAGGGACTCAATAAAAATACACCTATGAATAAAAAAAAAATTATACAATTTGAGAACATCTACTGTTTGGTTGAAATGTCATTTATAAGGACGTTGTGACTTCTTGGTGTTATATAAATGAACTAGGCATTGCAAAAACCAAAGCTAGTAATTTCATCTTTGCTAGCAACTTATACAACAAAGTTTACATAAATCTAATTATTTCATCTTGTATTATTGTTGATTATATGTTGGTTATTATTGTATTGATAAATATGTATACTTAAATTTGAGTACCAGTACTTACTGATGTTGTTATCATGTGACAAAGTGACAGGGTTTCCCCATTTTGAGTACCAGCACTTACTGTTTCCAGTTGTTATCATGTGACATAGTGACAGGGTTTCCCCATTTTGAGTACCAGTACTTACTGTTTCCAGTTGTTATCATTTGACATAGTGACAGGGTTTCCGTATTTTGAGTACCAGTACTTACTGTTTCCATTTGGTATCATGTGACAAAGTGACAGGGTTTCCCTATTTTGAGTACCAGTACTTACTGTTTCCAGTTGTTATCATTTGACATAGTGACAGGGTTTCCGTATTTTGAGTACCAGTACTTACTGTTTCCATTTGGTATCATGTGACAAAGTGACAGGGTTTACCTATTTTGAGTACCAGTACTTACTGTTTCCAGTTGTTATCATTTGACATAGTGACAGGGTTTCCCAATTTTGAGTACCAGCACTTACTGTTTCCAGTTGTTATCATGTGACATAGTGACAGGGTTTCCCCATTTTGAGTACCAGTACTTACTGTTTCCAGTTGTTATCATTTGACATAGTGACAGGGTTTCCGTATTTTGAGTACCAGTACTTACTGTTTCCATTTGGTATCATGTGACAAAGTGACAGGGTTTCCCTATTTTGAGTACCAGTACTTACTGTTTCCAGTTGTTATCATTTGACATAGTGACAGGGTTTCCGTATTTTGAGTACCAGTACTTACTGTTTCCATTTGGTATCATGTGACAAAGTGACAGGGTTTACCTATTTTGAGTACCAGTACTTACTGTTTCCAGTTGTTATCATTTGACATAGTGACAGGGTTTCCCAATTTTGAGTACCAGTACTTACTGTTTCCATTTGGTATCATGTGACATAGTGACAGGGTTCCCTATTTTGAGTACCAGTACTTACTGTTTCCAGTTGTTATCATGAGACAAAGTGACAGGGTTTCTCCATTTTGAGTACCAGTACTTACTGTTTCCAGTTGTTATCATGTGACAAAGTGACAGGGTTTCCCACCACTATCAACAAAGCTTTAGCTCGGGTCAAGGTCACATTGAACCTCTGAAAAAATTGAAACGAAAATTAACAAAATGAAGTTAACTATAATAAGGGAGAATATGTATTATTGGTTGCATCTAAAATCACTAATACCATTTCTATACATATGAAATATATAAATTTCCCAGAAATCTATTGGAAAAATATTAATACTTAAATAGACAAATATATCTGCAAGTATACAATCTGAATGCTAGACTTTCCCAACTTTTTATAATAATGATATTATTGTATACTGAACTATTTGTTATTGCTTGTAGAATGTCAGTGAAGGTCGCAAATTCATACCCTGCTCCCTCATTAGAATCAAAATAGCAGAGTACATGTATTACTTTTGGAAACCTCTAATGTCTTTCAAACTACTAGATTGATACAGGAAACAGCATGCCTAAGTTTTGCAATTCTCATTAAAAAAAAGCAAACTTTTAATAAAACTACAGTGTAAGTTAATGTTACCTTTGGATTTTTGAGAAATCCTAGTTTAAAGTCCATGTCAAGAGAGAGGTATTCTGGGTTACTCCTGACAGTAGAAACTATGATAATTTTCTTCTCCTGTCCCTGGAATTCTTCTACTGATCCTATCTGTATATCTGCCCATGTATTTGACCTCATTAGTTGTTGTAACTTTTGTACCTGAAATTATGCAAGTGGTATTAAACACTTTTAAACCTTGCAACATCATTGAGACAAAGTGATCTCCTGAGACAGATTTACTAGCAGAGACAAAATATATAAATACTTCATTCATGTCCACTTATAATACAATAAAGCAGTTTGATATTCCATACCATACTGTTTGTGTATGAAAAATTCAATCATCTTTACTACCATATGCTATGTGCATTCTCAGACCCTTACGCTGAGAAAATCTCAATCTTAAAAAATTGTGAATATTGGATATCACAAAACAAAAGAATAATATAAAAGTATTTTCAAAGAAAATCTATTTTCATTACTGATTTCTTTAACAATGTCCATGATGTCCTGTCTGGTGTAAACATGGTAAAGGAACCTCTGTAGATTTTGTAAATAGACTATTTTTTTGGTCTCTGTTTGAGAGCTTAGTTAATAGACCTATCTTAATCAAAACTAAATGAAAAAATAGTAGAATAATTTGACTATACCTGCTTTCTGTAAGGGGAGATAATGCCAATGTCTTTTGGATTAATCTTCAATCCTCGTTTCTTTTCCTTCAACAAACTGTTGACATAACTATGAACAACAGAAACTTCTTCAGCATTGAAAAATGAAGGACTTCTTGCTTCTCTCATGTCCTGACCAATGACTCCATGAAATATGATAGGAAAACCTTTATTAGGGAGTTTCTCCCAATCACAAAGGCTTTCCCTCATCATCTGGTCAGCCATTACTACAAGCTCATCATCATAAAACAGTTTATTAGGTAAGTATAAAATGTCAGGATGAGATCTATAGTTGTTTAGAAGTTTAGTGATAATTCTCTCATCGTATGGTTTGGCATATACTTCTTGGTCAATCATGTAACGCTCCAACAAAGATTTATCTAGAAAACAAAAGCAATACTTTATTGTAAAATATCAAATTTAATTGTTCCATTTCCTTTGAACGAAAGTGTTATTAAATATAACATCACCCGATGTTGTAACAAAATAAACTTATATAATAATAAAGTATGATTCCTTTATCTAGCAAATATAGATGTTCTTATTTAAATGCCTAATTTCTTACTTCATATCTAAGTACTGAATAATTATGATGGATTTAAGGCATTCTTGTTAATTTGTTAAATATAACAGTTTCATCATATGCAGTTATTTAAAAGACTTGTATGAACTATTTTATTTTATCAACTCACCTAATCCATATTTTATAGCAAATGGTGATCTAAGGATTGGTCCTAACTGCTGAGGATCACCTGCTAATACTAGCTGTCCACAGCCACCTGGGATATGGGGGTCAATATTAAGGATGCCAGCTACACCAATCAAAAGCTCTGGTTCTACAGCATGTCCTGCCTCATCTACAATCACATGACTGAAATGTCCTGTGGGAAAATTAGCTGAGGACAACCTAAAATGACACACATTTAATTATTCAAATTTATACAAAACTATAAATTATTCAATTTTTTTACAAAATTATAAATTATTAAAATTTTATACAAAACTAGTCTATTTCTATCAAAGTTTAATCAAACAAAAATGAAACAAACACAAAATTGGTGTATAGACAGTGAAGTTTCTTTCATAAGTTTCCATATTCAAATAATATCTATTAGGTCAAGGAATGTTTTGAACCACAAGTACATTTACCTGCCAGCAGTCACTAAGGTAGAAATAATTATCCTGTATTTCATCATATCTTCTTTGGTATGGTATACAAACTGTCTAGTGGCTGCACTATAGTTACAAACAGGCTGTAAAGCAAATCAGTTTCTTTTTTATCATATCAAAATGTTTGGAATACAATGCAGGGAACTATTTCAATTAAGATTTGTGTTTGTGTTTTGTGTACTATTGTTTCTCTGTTGGTCTTTTTCTGTTTTAGACATGGCATTGTCATTTTAATTTCATCTTGGGAGTTTAAATGCCCCTTTGGTATCTCAGTCTTCACACTTAACCACAAGTCTTACGGCATTGGCTTGTTAAATTGCTTTCGGGCTTGTAAATTTCTTCTCTACAAGCCAACAGAGTCCAACTAAAAATTTTTTTAAATTGAGCTTCTGGCTTGTGGACTTGAACATTCAACTTGAAGGCTGGTATCTTTTGCCTCTCTCTTTCTCTTGAATACGGTAACAAAATTTCACTTTTTAAGATTATAACTTTTCCATTAGCATTTCCCCAAATATGTCATAGTAAAGAATCAAATAAAGTTTTACTAAATTTCCAAACAGAGATTCCCTGACCGGATATATAACTGATGTTACAATTAAAATCACACAAACAAGATGAACCTCTTTATGAAAATTTTGATGACTGAACCTGCATATGATTCTTTCTTAGGAAAGCACAATTAAACAATGAGATTTAACTTTAAATTTCACAAAAAGTTGACCCTTTAATGCTAGTTATGTTTTAAAGTTTCTCATTTAAATTTTATATCCTGAAATTAAAAGTCTGTAAAAAAACAAAAGTTTAGTGGCTGTTTGGATGTCTTGGTTATTTCTGTTGGTTTTCTGTCTGACTGGCTTATACCTCATTAATTCACAATTCTTTTCATCTATGAAAAAATGGTTTAAATTTACAGGACCTAGTGACTTACACTGAAAACTTGCAAGGTCACAGGAAAAGATAAAATATTAAGAACATAGCTCCAATTTATTATATGAAGAAGGTGTGATGAAAAAAGCCAGCCAAAACACTGTTTTAAACTTCTTCTTTAGTCAGTCTCAACATTTAACGAAATAAAGATTGTTGAGGAATTGTTTACATTAAGTTCTTCATCCAGTAATTTTTCATGTTTAACAATCCCAGTATGTGCCTTAAACTACCTTGTTAATCATGGTACCAAACTCCTAGACTAAAATTAATTTGGCTCATTTAATTTTCATAAAATTTTGACAAAACAATCAATTTGACCTGGCCTTTGACAAAAATATAAAAACTAGAGGCTCTAAAGAGCCTGTGTCGCTCACCTTGGTATATGTGAATATTAAACAAAGGACGCAGATAGATTCATGACAAAATTGTGTTTTGGTGATGGTGATGTGTTTGTACATCTTACTTTACTGAACATTCTTGCTGCTTACAATTATCTCTATCTATAATGAACTTGGCCAAGTAGTTTCAGTGGAAAATGTTAGTAAAAATTTACAAATTTTATGAAATTTTTTAAAAATTGACTGTAAAGGACAATAACTCCTTAGGGGGTCAATTGACCATTTCAGTTATGTTGACTTATTTGTAAATCTTACTTTTCTGAACATTATTGCTGTTTACATCTATATGTCTCTATCTATAATAGTATTCAAGATAATAACCAAAAACAGCAAAATTTCCTTAAAATTACCAATTCAGGGGCAGCAACCTAACAACCAGTTGTCCACTTCATCTGAAAATTTTAGAGCAGATAGATCTGGACTTAAACAACAATTTCTCCCACTGTCCAATTTGCTCTAAATGCTTTGGTTTTTAAGTTATAAGCCCAAAACTGCATTTTACCCCTATGTTCTATTTTTAGCCATGGCGGCCATCTTGGTTTGTTGGCCGGGTCACTGGACACAATTTTTAAACTAGATACCCCAATGATGATTGTGGCCAAGTTTTATTTTATTTGGCCCAGTAGTTTCACAGAAGATTTTTGTAAAAGATAACTAAGATTTACGAAAAATGGTTAAAAATTGACTATAAAGGGCAATAACTCCTAAAAGGGTCAACTGACCATTTTGGACCTGTTGACTTATTTGTAAATCTTACTTTGCTGAACATTTTTTCTATTTACAGTTTATCTCTATCTATAATAATATTCAAGATAATAACCAAAAATAGCAAAAATTTCCTTAAAATTACCAATTCAGGGGCAGCAACCTAACAACAGGTTGTCCGATTCATCTGAAAATTTCAGGGCAGTTAGATCTTGACCTGATAAACAATTTTACCCCCATGTCAGATTTGCTCTAAATGCTTTGGTTTTTGAGTTATAAGCCAAAAACTACATTTTACCCCTATGTTCTATTTTTAGCCATGGCGGCCATGTTTTTTGATGAAATGGGAATTTAAACACAAACTTTATTCTAGATACCCTAGGAATCAATCAGATGAAGTTTGGTTTGAATTGGTTCAGTAGTTTCAGAGGAGAAGATCTTTGAAATAGTTTACGACGACGACGAAAACGGATGGACGACAACGACGGACGACGGATGCCAAGTGATGGCAAAAGCTCACATTTCCTTTTAGGAAAAGTGAGCTAAAAATTATCAGAAAAATTTCATTACATATATAGCAGTTTGACAAACACTATGTTGATCATTCAGAAGCTTAATAATTTCTTAACAAGAGAACTTCATTAAAATTTTCAGCTGTCTTTTACAGAGTTATCTCCCTGTAGTATTATGTACCATCTTAATTGTTAAAGATTGCTAATTGCTGTGGAATTATTAATATCTACAGAAATTACCCTCAATACCTACATGTACAGCTATTCATCTCTGACAGCAAATGATGACATCCACTGTAAACAAAACTGCCAAATATTGGGGATGGGAATTGTCAAATGATTAAAAATTTGAAATTACAACAGGGGGAACAGGACCTTAAGAGAAATAGAGATTGAGGCTCCTAATGGAAAAATAACTTTGTTATAGGATCCACAAAGAGGAGCTACATATTTTCAATGTTTCAGAAAGGTATATATTTGATAAAAATTCCTTGGAAATCTTTGTACCTTGACTTTTTCAGGAATAGTATTATAACTCCTAGATGCTGCATTTAATCTGAGTATATCTCGTGGAGGGATGTGCTCCAGTAATCGTTCAGCTATTAGGTCAGCAGCACTGTTTGATGGTGTGCATGCTAAAATATGAGTGTGAGGCTTGGTTTTCCATATCTAAAATAACAAATATGAACAAATTACATATAAATTTCAATTATTTTGCTTTAAATTTGTTTTTAAAAGGCTTAGAAGTTAAGTTCTTGAATGCTTTCACTGAACATTAAGTCTGTGCTCCATCCCTTTTTTTTAAGCACAAACTTAACCAAAGTCATCAAATAGCATAACATATAGATAATAGGGATTCAAAAGTAATAACAGAATTGTATTATTCAAAAACATTTATATATATATTATTGATATATAATCTGAGGTATCTGTGATATTGAACCAAATCCCCGATTAAAAAACATTACCTGTTTAATAGCTTCTACTATGGTAAAGGTTTTGCCAGTTCCTGGAGGACCAAATACAATATATGGTGAAGGACGAGATGTTCCTAATGTTATGTGTTTCACAGCAATTTGTTGCTTCTCATTGGCTTCTATTGCTCTACAAAAATACCTTTAAACAAAAACAAAATATCTTTTCATATACCAGTATGTAAAAATTCATACAGTTTTATATGAAGTTAAGTAATTGCTACAGACTGATTTTTTTTTAGAGCTGAATGAAACAATTATCTATTTTGTAAAATTTAAAAAATTTGCAAAGGAAATGATCTGTTATGTGTAAACAATGTATGACTAAAATAAATCTTTATTAGGAAAATTTTAAAATTTACAAGATAAGCTATAAATAATTTAATCTGTTACACTGATCAATATTTCAGAAATTGTTTCAAAATCTATCAAAGCATTTTACCTAAGCTGTACATTAACAGGGTGAGAGGTCTGTTCTGTACATACTGTCCTACGGTCAGGGAATAGAATTTTATGTTCCAAACCTTCTTCTATTGCAAGTTCACAGGCCCTGTGTTGTAATTTCATAGGTAATCTGTTAAACTCAAATCTGACATTAAACTTCATATTCACAATGAATCGCTGGATTAAACTGAAATAGAAAGTATTGATGTTTAAATTGAAATAATAGTTAATGTTTATATATAGAAATTTCGTAGACATTTATAAATAATTTAATTTTGGAAGTAACGCGTCTTCTGATTGGCTGACGTTATTTTGTTATCAGCCCATAGACATAATTTGGTCATATGACCGTGACATCGTCAACGTTTTTTCATGGTTTTCTAGTTGTCAGTGAGCACCAAATTTTTTATGTTACTTCTTCATAGACAGAAAAAATATTACAATCATTCCTTAATTAACTTTCAAAATTCAAATATACAATGTTAATGTTTAGTAAAACTTATTATTTCAAGAACTGACAGTTATCAAAAGGGCAAAACATTTTTTGCCATGATTTTGAAATAGAAAATGAAGAAATTAATCATATTAGTTGCAAAAGACTCCTTAAACTTCATTAGCCTGAGAAACACTCTGAGAAATACTGTAAATTCAGAAATTATTGCGTGCATTTATTATTGCCATTTTGTAATTTAAGACTAAAATGCGATTTTAATTTTTGTGATATTGAGAACAATCCCGTTTAATTGACATAAAATTTTCGAAATGTGAGTTTTAATTATTGCGTTTACAACTCTGTCGCATTTTCCCAATAATTTGTGACTTAACAGTATCTGGCTGTATGCCATTTACTGCAGTATTTAGATTAGATTACCTATCATCAAATCCTAGTACTACTTCCAGTTGTCTTACTTCATGTACATAGCCCTGGTACTCTTTGTCACCTAAGTGTTCATTGTTGTTTATTCTTACATATAGTCTGTCTCCTCTCAAAACAGATGGTCTGTTCTCTGCTAAACCTGGAACCTATTAGACAAACAAGGATAATTTAATTAGTTTTGTTATTATTTATCACCATATGTGATAATCATTTATCACATACACTTTTGTAACATATAGAAATCTTACAAATTATTCACCTATCATTAATGATGTAAAGTATACAGAAATTTATTCACAACTTTCCACTTTGATGAAAATTCATGACTGTACATTCTATACAATGTACATAGAGAGTATTGAAAAGGAATGTTTCTGAATAACAGACAATAATTTGTCTCAAACAGTTTGCTGATTCACTAATCAAGGATTTTATTAAAAAACATAATTTCTTTACAGAAATAATCATTGTATTAATTAGATTTTGATTAAATATCAAATGAATGTGACAGATGCGACTATCTTATCAGGATGACTAAGTTTTTGTTCAGGAGATAATATCTTAATTTTGATGTTTATAATCATTTTTTTTTATCTGCTACACCCCCTTTCTAATTTTGGGTCTGTTTTTCAATACTTCAACAATAAATTCAAAGGACTTGAAGGTGAAAGCTCACATAGATGCAGTCAGTTGCAATATAATTTTATTACAGGATAAATCTTGAATAAAGAAAGGCAGGAACCAATCAGAATCTTACTTCAAGTTTCAGCAGTCTACTGTTTTCAGAACAAAACACCATTGGGACATTTTCAAGGTCATATTTTCGTATATCATATTCCATCTGTATCTCTTCAAAGTGCATCAAATTCTGAAATCTCTTCACATAAATACCAAGTTCTACTGGCTTGTCAATAGCCGACCTGTATAATTAGAAATCAACATACATAAAATAAAACTGATATAATGGGTAAAATATACAGTAAATACACCTACTCTCAGTGAATATCAACAAACAGGAATCTAATTAAAGGCTTTTAGTATTAATAAGGTATAAATAGTAGAAATGATTCTTTAAAACTACATTTGAAATTCTGGTTTTATCTGAGTTCCTATAGTCAGTAACTTTCTACCCTTAATGATGACAATAGCTAATACATGTACTGACATATTGTGACAAGCTAACATCTTCTTTTTTCTTTTATATCTTCTTTTTTTCTTATAAAATTAAAGGATCTTTCATAATGCTTTGATCAAATTGTGCACCTGTGAAATATTCAAGGAATTAATAGCAGTTATAATATTGCAGAACATAATTACTATACTTACTTTATTACAGTTAACTCTACTTTCTGCACCTGTGTCAGACCTTTGGCGTCTTTCAATCCTTTATTTACTAAGAGGCGAGTTAAACTAGGGATTTGGTAAGTCTTTAACTCAATTTCCCTTTTAAGATTATCACCATAAAGTCTGTAAAAAAAATATTTTCTGTTTTGTTACATAAGTCAATGTTATCAGAAAGCAAAGGAAATACTATAGTGTTATTAACTGGCTGTTTCTGTATTGGCACTGATATAGATTCAAGGTTTGCTGTATTGGCCTCGAGACCCGTAGGGTCGAGGGCCAATACAGCTGACCGAGAATCTATACCAGTGCCAATACAGAAACAGCCAGTTCATAACACTTTTATTAAATGATTATAAGAGAATTAAAAACCGGAAGTGAACGTCCCGTATTAGCCCATGGGCCAATACAGCTTTTTTCCCGCTTTTTTCTGTATTGGCCCTGTTTTTTCCGTTTCAAAACTTTAAGACATTACAAAACATTGCACATCATTTAACCTGTTTATTTTATGACTTTAATTTAAAAAATATTATACCAATGTTTTTATGCATAACGATACTTCCAGAGTTAAGTAATGGCGTAAGAAAATTGAAAACCGGAAGTGAACGTCCTGTATTAGCCCTAGGGCTAATACGGCTTTTTTCCCGCTTTTTTCTGTATTGGCCCTGTTTTTTTCCGTATTGGCCCTGTTCGAAGAGCAATATTAACTCTTGATTTATATCGACAGTGGAACGTTTTTAGTATTGCACATGCTGATTTATCCGTATTAGGGCTTATTTGCTCATATCATTTAATAAATATAAAGATTACACCAGTTCAAACTGAGTCAAAGATCAAATTCACCAATAGAAATGGATATTTTTTCAAATTTTCAAAAATCATGTTTGGCTCAAGGATTTTAAAGACCATTGACTTTCACCTTAACCAAAGTGAAAAGTATCTGTTTCCTTTTGTTTGTATAACAATATGTAGGCAAATTATAACTTTCCTTATGTTGTGTATTTTTTGGTTTTTTGTATCTATTTTTAGGTATTTTTGTCATACTTTGTTGAATTGTTTTATCTGGTACTTTCTACATACTTTGGTACTGGATAGCCGGCTACAATTTCTTTAGTCAATCTCTGTAATGCTCTCCTTGACTGCCGTTTATATGGCAGACTTGGCTTTATATTCTCTGTAATATCGTTTATACATCTTGCAGAGAGAAATTTGATGATATGGAATTCTTGGTCATCGTATTTGTGGAAGTGGAAAGCTACTGGAGCATGATATGTACCAACATTTTTGGCAGATGTTTTCACTCTTATCTTATATGTCCCACCTGAAAAACAAATATCATAAATCTATATTTTGTTTTAAACTAAATATATAGATTCTTATCACTGCATAGAGTATGATGTTATATTTCTCCTTTCACAACTGACAGTTAAATTATAAAATCCAACAATAAAGAACTGAGATCAAGTAAACCATGTGTTTATCATAAAAATAAAGTGTTGATCACACAGATATATCAAATGTCTCAAATGACGGCAGAAAGTTAAAAAGAAAAAACAAGTGAAACTGTAAGCTACTGTTCACCGATGATACCCCCGTTGCAAGTGGATAATATTAATAGTGTAAAAATATGCAAGAGTTTGGTTAACAGGTAGTTATCGAGTGATGACTCTGAAAACACATCACACGGTATAGCTGACTTTAATATATAAACCCTGAAACCAAATTTCAGAAATCCTTATATTGTAGTTCATGAGAAAAATGTGACGAAAATTTTCAACTTGGCTATCATGTGTAAAATCATACAATTGTTGGGTAAACAGGAAGTTTTCAAGTGATGAATCTGAAAACGCATCACACGGTATAGCTGACTTATATAAACCCTGAAACCAAATTTCAGAAATCCTTGGAGTGGGGCATAGTAATCGTAATCAAACTGATATATAATGATAGTGATGCAACTTTATAGAAAATATCAATGATGTAAAACGAGTAGTTCTTATCAAACTAACTGAAACAAAAAACTAAACATTGGAAATTTATAATTAATTCAGTCAAAAACTTTGGTTCTGTTTCTTGGACTTTAACACAACGAGGTTCAACTGTACAGTCCCCTTCAACAGTACCAACTCTCCCACACCCTACACCGAGGAAAATGTCGGAGCCACTCCGAAAAACTCCGATATTCCTCCCAAAATGTTGGGAGGAATTTGGGAGTAATCTCTCCCAAAATCAGGTAAATGTTTATTGTGATAACGAGCTCACTCTCTACACCGAGGAATTAATTGCCCTTATCCTACTTTGATCTATACCGGCATAAGACTGAATGGGTAATTGAATTACCTGACAGGTAAAGGTTGAAGTAATAAAGAATTATATTTCCGGTCTACTGTACCAGTTTAAGTGTCAAACAGGTGTATAATTTTAAATGTCTTTAATACTAATTAAATTTCATTTGTGGTAATAAAAACTAAAGTCAAAATATTTTCGTATTTTTTGTTAGCCCATCTAAAAATATCTTAACCTTAATGTACTTGCTTTAAAAAAAAAAACGATTATAAAATATAGCGGAATATGTGAAAAACAAAATATTCTACTTCAAATTTAAAGTCTTTATTTAAAAATTATAAGTCTAAAAGTTTTATATATGCAAGTAAAAAGGAAAATTTATTCACCATTCATTAGACAAAATAATTGCCCCGTAATAATTGTGTAAATCTACGGCATTTTCTTTTTACGATTATCTAATTGCTGGAATGAATAAAAGATTTAAAAGCAAAATGTTGTTGTTAATTCTTTCAATTGTATTCAAGTTTTATAAAAAATGAAAACTACTTAATTTTGACCTCGATGTCTTCACCAGTAAATTAATATTTTATTGACGAAATGAGCATACTTGTGTAAAAATAACCGGAAACTTTCGCTAAAATAATTTGAGCAGTTAAATAAAATTACGTGTTTGAAAGTTTTGTATATTCAAGTAAAAAGGAAAATATTATTCACCATTCGTTATGCTTAACAATTACGGCATTTTCGTTTTACGATTTGTTGGCAGTACAGCAGAATAATAATACATTTCCGTTACAACAGGAATACTTCCAGCTGCATTAATTCAACTTTGTTTAATATTAACTTTCGCACAATGAATGTAAATTTGTGTATTTTCAACAAAAGATTTTAAAAACAATTATTTGCCGTGCGAAGACAATTCCACGATACACATCTCAGTTATCAACAGTTTGGGTTGAACTTGAACTTGACTTACTTAACAATGTTAAATGCTAAAAATAGTTAACATCAATGTTATCCACAGCATGAGTTTTTTAAAGGGCAGGAAAAAATATCGCGTACTAGTAAACTCAGGTGACCTTTCTGGCCGACCGTGGGAAAGTCCATTCAAGGTTTCTAAAGTTGCAGAACGACATTTTTGTGCAATCGTATTGAGGCTCCAGAAGGTCCTTTTACAATTGATTTATCGGGAAAATATAATTCTTATCCGAATAAACGTGAAAACATTTTTAACTATTTGAATTTTAATGTTTTATCTTTCAAAAAAGAAAGTACATTTATAGTTATATGTCCATGGTCAATAATATAGATTTACAGTTGGTGATGTATTAATTGAAATTATGATGGAAATTGTCCGGGGTGATTGATTGTATTCAAATGACAATAATCATGATAATACGATAAAGAAATGCCAATTGTAGGCGGTTGGGAAATTTTGAAAATAAAATGATGACTGATTTAACTGGAATAGAATATTATGATGGGCAATTATGAGGTTTGATAAATTTTATTAATAATTAAAGGATTAGTGACCTATCGGATAGCGATAAGCGGATTACTTATCATCACAACTTTTAACATCTTTTGTAAACGTAAAATGATTGAGCGTCATAAACTTGTCAAACACCGGTAGAATTATAGTACATTTATTATATAATTAAGGTAGATGGGGTGTCTAAATTATAATCCATAGAATCTTTTAATAATTTGCCAAAATGTAGTTCATATCCTGCTTGTTTAAAAACATTAATAAAAAGAATGGGTCACCGGACTTATTTTCACGCTACAGGTTGTTCAAAATTGTCAAGATTTTGTATAGTTTATGCATGGAAAACCCATTTTTCCGCCATAAAACGCAAACCACACCATAGAATTTTGAGATAAAATATGAGAAGATAGCTTCAATATTATGCTTTCAGATAAGAAAAAGAAAAAATGGGGTCACCGGACTCGTTTTCTTGCTACATGTAAAAATGGGTAAATTCCTAACACATTCTATTGTAAAAGTAACACTATCTGAATTATCTGCCCTTGCATTTGAGTTGCCTCCCCTTATTTGACAAAGTTGGAAAAAAATGAATCAAACAAAAGAATTCTTTATTTTGTAAAATACAATCATAAATATGATCAAACATGGCATTTTCTATATTATAATGAAAATTCTTACACATGAATTACCTACTACTATAAAAATTTGCACATTTCATCAAAGATCTAGACCTTGTTTTCTAGTATTTCAAAATCCAAGATGGAGGAAGACACCCTATCTACCTTAAAGGAGACGTGACACAATTTTTTTTTTTTTTTTTTTTTTTTAATTAATTAATAAATATTGGTCAAATAACATATTGTAATAATTTTTTCTTGTCAAAACCTCATTTAACGGCCTTTTAATGGTCAAAGAATCCAGCGCTTGTCGTAATCTTTGATTTTTAATGAGATACCGGTCACGTGATCGTGATGACGTCAGTGGATACAATCTGAGTAAATGTCTCAAAAAGGACGAAGTCGATCATATTCCTGTAAAATTAAACAATGGACGGTGTTGACAGCATTTTTCAAGGCAATTCTTAAACTTTAGATATTCAACCGTATTAGTTTGAGCCGTTACTTGTTGAAAATAGTCAAGTAGAAGATATAAATTCGTCATCCGACATTGACGATCTTTCAAGCAATGCCGATATCGATATATCG
This sequence comes from Mytilus edulis, assembly GCF_963676685.1. Classification (NCBI taxonomy): domain Eukaryota; kingdom Metazoa; phylum Mollusca; class Bivalvia; order Mytilida; family Mytilidae; genus Mytilus; species Mytilus edulis. Next base: position 97,669,827 of record NC_092344.1, read on the forward strand.
GCATTGCTTGAAAGATCAATAATTAATTTCACCAAAAATAAAGAGATATTTCTTAGAAATGTTTACGTTTAACAGGTAATTGAATTAAATTTAATAATACAAAAAGACAGGTCATAAATAATGTAGGACAAAAAGTCACAACCAAAAAGTCACGGACAAAAATTCACAGACAAAAAGTCACAATTTAGTTTCGAAATTATTTTTCATATAACAAGAAAAAATAATTTAAAAAAATACAAATTTCTTGATCTATTATATATTAAGTAACTCTGTTACTAAAATTTATTCAAATAATTGTTATAAAAACAACATGTCAAAGTGGCTTGGTATCTATAAATGGCTTCATTGTGGCATGAATTATATCCTTTGCATGATTTAAATTTAAATTTTTTTCATTAATCAAGCTTCATGAAAAATTTCCAAATTCGAAAATGAATAAATGTACGGTAATAAAATAAAATATTTCAAGATCACTCTCTTATAATTTAAAAACAATTCTCAACAATCGTCACAAATTTTACACCTTTCACCTTACCAAGAGTGTTGGGTGTAAAATTTGAATTATTAAAGCTGCCCCAAATAAATGTGTAATAAGTATGACATAACTTACTTATAAGTAAGATTTAGAGATTTAAAACAGTAATATATATTCATATGTCTTTTTCTCCTCCATAATAATCCCATTGAAAATGTTCTATGAGTACTGGCTTATTTTTTGTGATATTTTTTCCGTGTGGTATATCCTCAGTCTATAAATTGTTTTGTATTTTGTGACTTCTCTTCAACTTCGACAAAGTTTGGCATAGGGGCCTCATATGTAAAATGAAAGCTTATGGTATTGACGGAAACTTATTGAAGTGGTTTCAGGATTATCTTCACGACAGAAAACAGAGAGTAGTAATGCATAACAGAAAGAATTAAAAAAACGATAGGCCAATATGTAAAATTGAAACGTTTCATTTGTACGGTCCAATGAAATTGAATATCATCTAACGCAATTGAGATGTTCCCCTTCATTCTTAAACACTGATCTATTTAGAACTAATATTATAAATTTATAAATGATCCTTCTTGTCACTGTGAGTCAGATATTGATGGTGTCTACCATTACTTCTTTGTTTGTCCAAAATACACACTATGTAGAAAAACCTTATTCAATAATCTCAACTGGCTATCCAAAAACATTGTTTTAGATACAAAACTATTAATTTGCGGACACATGGAACTTTCGAATGAACAAAATATTCAAATTTTCAAACATGTTCAAAATTTCATAAAATGGTCAAACACATTTTTTATGCCTTGATAGAGGTTATTGTTACTGGCACGGAACATCATTGTCATCATCAGTACACACGTCACCGTCACAGAATCATATGACTTTTCAAACTTTCTTTTTCTCTTTCAAGTTTACATATGAAGTCTAGTATTATTCTATAAACTGTTTTCCTTATATGCATGTCGATTATATCATACTATTATTGTAATTTTATATTGTATTATAGAGAAGACTTCATAAGTATATGATTTACTTGTGTCTAATCCTTTTTGCTTTAATTCAGCAAGTAAAATATGTTTTAACTAACTCAGTCTATACTATACATTTAATATCAACTACTCCCAGGTCTGTATCAATTGGATTTATCTGCATTATTTAAGTTGAAACTATGTTATTCATCTCCATGTGACATGTCTTATGCAATATAAAGACTTGCATACATTCGCTAGCCAAAATATTTGTTTCTCATTCAAGTCACCTTTTGCATTTAATTTTTACCACGATAACCTTGCATCAATGGTCTGTCATTTTAAAAGCATTACTTGATATCTCTTCACAATTTATTTTTTATTAAGAAATAAAATGATTTTTAATAAATAAATGGAATAGGTAAGTACTAATAACTTATTGCAATACACCTTTCATACCTGCCTAATTTTTATTAGAAAACTCAGAAGGAAATTTATGTACCCACTAAAGGTTATGTATTAGTTATGGGGACTGACAGGCTTTTTTTTTTTTTTTTTATTAATTTTTTACTTTAGAAGCATTTTTTCTTAACTCTCTATTTATTTTGCTTATCTATTATTATTATAGATACTCCATTCTTTACTAAGTAAATTCACAAACACATTATTTTGTATCCGCCCCCTTTTTAGCTCACCTGGCCCGAAGGGCCAAGTGAGCTTTTCCCATCACTTTGCGTCCGTCGTCCGTCGTCCGTCGTCCGTCGTCGTCCGTCGTCGTCGTCCGTCGTCGTTAACTTTTACAAAAATCTTCTCCTCTGAAACTACTGGGCCAAGTTAAACCAAACTTGGCCACAATCATCATTGGGGTATCTAGTTTAAAAAATGTGTGGCGTGACCCGGCCAACCAACCAAGATGGCCGCCATGGCTAAAAATAGAACATAGGGGTAAAATGCAGTTTTTGGCTAATAACTCAAAAACCAAAGCATTTAGAGCAAATCTGACTGGGTAAAATTGTTTGTCAGGTCAAGATCTATCTGCCCTGAAATTTTCAGATGAATCGGACAACCCGTTGTTGGGTTGCTGCCCCTGAATTGATAATTTTAAGGAAATTTTGCTGTTTTTGGTTATTATCTTGAATATTATTATAGATAGAGATAAACTGTAAACAGAAATAATGTTCAGCAAAGTAAGATTTACAAATCAGTCAACGTGACCGAAATGGTAAGTTGACCCCTTTAGGAGTTATTGCCCTTTTTAGTCCATTTTTAACCATTTTTCATAAATCATAGTTATCTTTTACAAAAATCTTCTCCTCTGAAACTGTCGGGACAAATTAATCCAAACTTGGCCACAATCATCTTTGGGGTATCTAGTTTAAAAAATGTGTGGCGTGACCCGGCCAACCAACCAAGATGGCCGCCATGGCTAAAAATAGAACATGGGGGTAAAATGCAGTTTTTGGCTTATAACTCAAAAACCAAAGCATTTAGAGCAAATCTTACATGGGGTAAAATTGTTTATCAGGTCATGATCTATCTGCCCTGAAATTTTCAGATGAATCGGACAACCCGTTGTTGGGTTGCTGCCCCTGAATTGATAATTTTAAGAAAATTTTGCTGTTTTTTGGTTATTATCTTGAATATTGTTATAGATAGAGATAAACTGTAAACAGCAATAATGTTCAGCAAAGTAAGATTTACAATTAAGTCAACGTGACCGAAATGGTCAGTTGACCCCTTTAGGAGTTATTGCCCTTTTTAGTCCATTTTTAACCATTTTTCGTAAATCTTAATAATCTTTTAGAAAAATCTTCTCCTCTGAAACTACTGGGCCAAATTTAACCAAACTTAGCCATAATTGGGGTATCTAGTTAAAAAAATGTGTCCGGTAACTCGGCCAACAAACCAAGATGGCCGCCATGGCTAAAAATAGAACATGGGGGTAAAATGCAGTTTTTGGCTTATAACTCAAAAACCAAACATTAAGAGCAAATCTGACAGGAAATAAAATTGTTGATCAGGTCACGATCTATCTGCCCTGGAATTTTCAGATGAATCGGATAATCTGTTGTTAGGTTGCTGCCCCTGAATTGATAATTTTGCTGTTTTTTTTTGTTATCTTGAATATTATTATCGATAGAGATAAACTGTAAACAGCAATAATGTACAGCAAAGTAAGAACTAAAAATAAGTCACTATGACCAAAATAGTCAATTGACCCCCTAAGGAGTCATTGCCCTTCATAGTCAATTTTTAACAATTTTCTTAAAATTTGAAGATTTTCAATAACATTTTCCACAGAAAGTACTGTTATAGATAGAGATAATTGTAAGCAGCAAGAATGTTTACTAAAGTAAGATCTACAAACACATCACCATCACCAAAACACAATTTTGTCATGAATCCATCTGTGTCCATTGTTTAATATTCACATAGACCAAGGTGAGCGACACAGGCTCTTTAGAGCCTCTAGTTTAAGCTGCACTGTCAGTCCTCTTTTCTCTATTCTGTAAACCCCCATATCCGACAGTAAGGTATTGACTATTGTTTATTCAAACAGGTTAAACATATATGCATTACGTAACTTATATCTGTAACCATTGCTCTAGTATATTTTCCAACCTCACCTGTGCACCCAGCAGGTGATCATGGATTTACACAGATTCGACGCATGTTACGCAATAGTGCGTATTGCCGATGTCATATATATATCACCACCCGGGGTCATGACACCTGTAGCTTTCAACTTCAAAGGTAACCCAGCACTGCAGAGAAAGTGTGCCGCATACCTGTAACTTCTGATCGATGTTGATGACTTTTAATTAATTTTATTATGTCCAATTTCAGTGTACACACCTGCACACGTGAACAGGTAGTGAGGTACATGCAGGTACACAATACCAAATTTTAAACATTGAGATATATTTGGCTATAAAATTATACACAAATATGACTAAACTATTAAAAAAATTATTAATAAGGGACGAAAAAAATATTTGCGAAGAAAAAGATTTTTTCCTCCCTCAGCCATTAAGCTCCCCGCTTAGGTGGGGCTCAGCTGTTGTTGGTTGTGTCAATGGAATGTCAGGTACCGCATTTGGACGAAGTTTTGGCTTCATGCCGGGTAGGACAGCCCTCGAGATTCTTCATAACTTCTGGGTCACGATCGTAACATGCATTTGTAAATAGGGCGGAACAAAGTCTATATGACTAGTGCTTGGTAGGAAGTCCTATCTCTTCCTGGGACTAGTCTGCGGGTTACTCAGAAAACGGATTTTTTTTTATCAAATTGTCCTTATGCCTATTGTTGCATCTACTGGCAGAACACAGAACCATTTTTAATCACTGTCATGGGTTTTGTTGGAAGATATTCGAATATGAAATTGCGCTTATTATGCCTTTACACCCGTCAGTCAAATATGATGGATGTAACCACTGACGTCACAGCCTCGTTCTGAGTGACTTCCGGGATTGAAATATGCATAATTAGTATGTCGACAGATCGATACATTTAAATTTATTTTTTATCCATTTAAACGATAATTATATTGTTATCGATGGTTTTTGGGGGTAATTATGTATAAATAAATATTTATTTAAAAAAAAAAAAAAAAAAAAAAAATCATGTCACATCTCCTTTAATGTGAAAATATTTTTCACTTTCCAAATTCAAATGACGAAATTGATATAAATACTTTCGTCAATTTAAAAACCGTTCCGTAAAATGCGAAAATGACGAGCACTATCAATATCACTTGAAATTATTTTCTTTGTCAACAGAGTTGTCATTTAACAGTTTCTGTTCGTAATTTGAATTATTCAAGTCTGTATAAATGTACAGAGGTGGTGAAACATCATATTTTACATTGCTCAATAAATTAAGTTTACTTGATGATTCGATGAATCGGGTTACCGAAAAAACAACATGATTTTATTAGCCAGTTGATTTTTTAATAATGAACAATTAATGCGCTGATATTGCTTATTGAATAAGTTATAAAAGAAACTTATTGTGGCAAAATCGTCCTTGCTGAAAGAACACAGTTACACAATGTATGACCTGACCGGACTGTAATAGAAACACAAAATAAAAATTTTCTTCATACTTTTTCGTATGTACGTTCTATTTTAAAGATAACGGCATAAGACACAAATATAAAGGATAATAATTATCTTATTCTAAATGATATTGTCACATCTTTATCTGTCAAAGAAAGGAAAACATTTGTTCAATTTATAATACCGTGATTTTAAAGCACACCTGTGCAACCAAGATCGATTAAATGTTCAAAGGTAAATTATCTGGGTAATCCAATTATGTTGTCACGCGTCGTTAATTTGAAGTACATCAGATGGGCAATAAACCAATTAACAGCCACGCGGTGTTGGGAGAGAATCTTTGGAGGATTTTAGGAGTGAAATCCGCGGTACTCGGTGTGATTCCGAGAAACACGGAAATCGGAGAAAAAAGTTATCGAATCGATATTTTTGAAGAGTACTGTACATCATACCACTAGTACCAAAACTATTCAATTTGACTTTGAATTTAATCATAAGAATAGAACTATCTACCTGACATTTCTTGAAGTTTGTAAAGAACTACTATCTCCTACAAACCTGGCAGTATATTCATAGTCGTCTGTGATTCTGTCACACCATGGTCATCATCTAACTGAAAAACTCTGATCCGCTTCAGCAATTCACAGTGGATCAACTCACAACTGTCATTACTGTTATTCTTAATGGACAAAACTATCGTCTTTGGAACCTTCTCATTTATTGTTAAACAAAAAGTACTGTCTACACAAGAGACATCACTTATTATCTGTATACCTTTCTGATCTTGAACCAACTCATTTCTAAAAATAAAACCTATTTCATTAAATTTGTGTAAATATAAATAACATCTTTTCAATGATTGAAAACAAAATGTCAGCCATGTAGTTGAGAGGAAAAATAAAGAACTGAAGAAGGCCAATGGCGGAAACGTCTTGAAAAATTGGTTTATTTATACAATTATAAAAAGTATGTTCCCTATTGGAATTTTGAAAACAAGGATAAATATAAATTCTTATTGTTAGAAGTGATTTCATCCATACTTGGAAGGACCAAATTATTGACTATTACTGATGGTAACTTGGAAAAAATTGTATAATCTGGAAATCATACTCCTATAGACCATGAATGAGGTAAAAGTCATTTGCACCAGCAACATTTCTGTGACAAATGTGCATCATACAACACTTCTACAGACCAAATACAGTTTACAAATAGCTCTCCTTTGGAAGCTATGATTAGCAACAAAACACTATTCTAATCTATTCCATTGTTATATGCACAATAAATTGTTAGTGCCAAATTAAGACCAATAAAAGGGTGTAATGTTAAGTCCAATATAATAATCTTATCCTGGGTTTTCTCATTTTGTTATGATGAGCATTTTAAATCTTCATACATGTACATCGTATGAATTTTGTTGTAGGTTGTACAGTGACCTACATGTATAGTTGTTCAAATCCTCATCTTTTGATCTCTGGTATAAAGTTGTCTCATTAGCAATATACCAAGCCTCCTTTATTTTTATTGTCATCTTGAAAAAAGGAGATACATATCAATAAAATCACCTTCTTTTCTTCAATTCAAAAGTCATTACACCAAGTCTGTGCCGTTTTCCTTCTAGATGACGTTCTATTTCATCTCTAGAAGTACATTTTGCTAAGCAGGCAATACACTCATAGATATTTCCAATCTTACGAGTGTAAAGATCAAAATCAGAAACTTTAAATGTATTAGCATTAGTGTTGCGATTTGGTGATGTGTCATCCCCCGGTGACTCTGCATCGCTTTCACTTGTAGACTCTTTATTTATTAGAAGATGCTGATCAACTGCAACTCGACCAGGAAATTTTCGTTTAAATCTCCTGTTTCTTGATCTTTTTTTAGGTGCCCCTGACTCTGTGTTTTGATTTTCAGTACCCCTTTGTTGGACACTGGCTGGTGGTGTCTTTATATTGTGGTTTTTACCATTTCTTCTGTGTGAATTCTCTGAAGGTTTTGGAGCAGATAAATTTTGATATGCACTGTTTTGATGCCTGGGAGACCTATTTTGATGGGAGTTGATATATTGTAAAGGTGCTTCTCCTGAAAACATTCTGTTTTCTCGCAAATGAAGCTTTCCCATTGTAAACAGGGCTTTAACAATAACTGGAAAAGGGATCTGAGATTCATCTGGTTTTATCTGTTTTCTGTAAGCATTGTAGCCAGAATTATAAACATTTTTTATCTTCTCTTTCTCTTCATTTTGAATAGAAATCTGTTCTGTAGACAGAAATCTAAGAAAGTCCAATCCACGGTCTTTGCTTTCATTAAACAGCCGGAAATTGTTGCCTTTCATTTTTGATCATCTAACAGTTTGCCAGTGTCCTTTCTTAAGCCTAGATGGAAAAAGATAATAATTATTTACCAAAAATGTCAAAAAGTTAATAAAAAAAATATATTATCATCAAACTTTATCACTAGCCAATGTGCATGTGGAATAAACATATTAAATATATTACATAATTTTTTTTATCCCAAGTGAAAAAGTTATGAACACATAATACAGCATTATACATTTACAATTTATAATAACCATCTACATGTACAAAATGTAACGTCAATCACAAAAATTGAACGTTTATTTGTATTTCCGCAACCTATTTATTATTTTCTCTTTGATTTGCATAGTAGAATACTGGAATACAATGTGCTTATCTTTATTGATATTTGTTAACAAAATAATTGTATTCAGTCAATTTATGCAGTAAGACCAAGATAAGGAATCCGGGTCCGTCCGCCCTGATTTCGGTTCGCCCTAGTTACTGTTCGCCCTAGTTCCGTTTCGCCCTGAGACCGTTCGCCCTGATTTTTATTTTTTATTATAGTGTTGTGTTGTGTGTATTTAATTGAATATGTTGAAGTCAGTCTACAATTTCGCCGAATATTTACGAACTATTGAGAACTAAGTTAGTATCTGTATGTAATTACGTTACTAGGAAATCACTATCACACATCCTTTTACTTTACATTTCCACACATGATTTGATCAATAAAAATGATACATTAGGAGCACTAAAGTTATACATCTAAGAAAGTGTTCAAAGTTCAAAGTGTTAATTGATCTAAAATTCTTTACTGCAGCGGCTGAGCGTTGTCTAGTGGGTTGTCGGACGGCTTGTACAGTTTGGCAATAACTTTGTAAAAAATTTATTTGAGAAAAATGTTATTTTCATTATTAGACCATGAAAGACAATTCATATAACAATCAGTGATATCAAAGATTTCAAATTATCAGCAATCAAAATTCAATCAACAGTAATTAAAAGTAATTATAAAATAAAGTGTAACAATGCAGCCAAGAATTTTATTTCATTAATATTCTGTATTTAACTTTTAATAGATATACATAAATTTTAATATATATAGGTCTATAAATATATATTTCTTTCATTAATGTAACGTATCCATTGTACATATAATAAATGAAAATAGGGCGAACGAACCCAGGGCGAACGGATTACCAGGGCGAACAAACTCAGTGCGAACGAACCTAGGGCGAACATGTAATCAGGGCGAACGTTCCCGATACCAAGATAAGCCTCTGAGAATAATTATAAATGAGCTTGAAAATCTTTTTCATGATTAACAGTTTGTACATCATTGTTTTTATAATACCAAGCTGATTAGTTTATCAAAACATTTTTTTCCATATGTCATGTATAGGTATTTTCAAACTGAAGTGGTTCATCTGGAAAAGGTGGAATATACATAATAGGTAACAGGTAGGTAATACTAGCAATATGGTAAAATTGAGAATGGAATGGTACATGTATTTGATCAACAAAGCCTTTGGAAGGACAATATGCCCAAGACTTAACGACAGCCTTAATTAGGCATGTCAGATCTTACTCTTAATACAGAATTTTCTTACACAAGTTCAATAATTGTCTGTTGACAATGTCACAGTTTCAGTTTGTAATGATCTTGTTTACAAATATTGCATAACAAGAACATCACAATTGACAGTACGATTGATCTCACAAATATATCATGATTCGTGTATTTTTCATTGTAATGACATCAGAAAAGGTAATCATTTGATATTATGCAATCAACTTACAGAGAAAGCTACAAAAAATGCATGCCAAATGAAAAGGAAAGAGAAAAATGATGGTAAATATTTTGCGGGAATTTCCAAATTAACGGTTCTTGTCCTTATTGTTTCATAATTTTCGTTTTGGAAATCCCCCCACTAAAAACGTTTTGGAGATTTCAAATCCCATTTCGATCAATAGTTGCAATTTGTATAAACCGGTGGTGTGACTTATTACCGGTCAATACTTCAAGATAGTATACACTACAACTTTCATGTTACATTTTGGATTACAACTTTCGTGTTACATCTGGGAATAAGTAAGAGGTCAAAGATGACTTTTAAATTTATTCGGATTAAAATTTTAGGAAGATAAAAATATTCTAATGTGACATGATCTAATATTTTGGTACGTACTGTATAGTGGGGTGACAAAAGCCGTAAACAGTCGTCTAGATTTCGAGTTTAATCTCCTCAACTTGATAACACACGGCTAAACATGGTCTTAAATTAAAGACAGTTGTCGCTTCTTTATTTTCTGCCCTGTCGGAAAAATTTCGTATGGTCATATTTGTCTAAAAAGTCGTTTTTAATAATGAAGTATATCGGAAAGTTTTCAACCCCCCTTTTTCAAAATGAAAATTTTAATATATATTTGCTTACATTAAATTAATATGGGGTTTTTCTTAGCTATCATCGCATCTCAAAATATTCTATTAAGAATTCTATTTTCTTCTTATTTATAAAATTTACTAAGTTTTTACTGTTTAAAAGTGAGTTTATTACTCCGAGTTATTGCAAATTCAGACACAAACTTTAGTTTCTTCTTCTTCAAAGTAGTAGTAAAAACTATCCCATAATATTTTAAGCATATAGTACTTCTTTGAACTAGTTACTGATAAAAAAAAATCAGTCCCTAAATATGAAAAGCTTTAAAAAATCGTCGGAAAAGGAGTAGTGTAAAAAAAACTTCAATTTCGTATTTCAATAATTTGCACTCAACTGATATATGAAATTACTACATTTTTCGCTTTCGGATGTATGTATCTGCAATGAACAAAGGATATGATGAGGTATATATGTCAAGGTTCTACATGAATTTGTTTCATTAGAAAGTTGTGAATTTGAAGAATTGCAGGCAGTTTACCATTGTTCATGCTACAAACGTGACACACGTAAACATAATTGTTCACCCTTTTTAAAAGAGTGAGGAAGCTTCTAACCTGACATTTAATGACGACAGACAATCACCGGACTGTTGTCCCTCAGTTTCGGGTGTTGGTAAGTGTTCAAGAATGCAGACGTTCGACTGGAGCTCTTGTAATAAGTCTATGTTTTGTTGCAACCACTTAAGAAAGATTGAATATTCCGCAAGTTTGAATCAGATGAGCGTATGAGAATGTGTTAGCCGTGGCAAAAAGGAATGACGATAATTTGAAAAGTGAAATAGTTTCTCATCCATCTTTTCAACTTCAAGCAATTTATCATTTTGGTTGCATTACACAATATTAGCTAAAAAGGAAAAATACAAAAATCTGAACCCTGGATGATCAGAAATCTTAGATTACGATATTGCTTTTACTAATTTTATATTGGGTATTGACAACGATCTAATTAATCATGGTAAACAAAAGCATTCCCCACGATAACGCTACTTGATAAATAGAGATCTTTCCTTCCTATTGATTTTAAGTTTAAAATTTTCTACTTTGAAACTGCAGTCCGACTAACTGATTCATTGATTTCTGTAGAAACTCAGTTGTCATACAATCACAACAAGCTAGGTCAAGGCAAATCTAACATAATATTCAGTAGCAACATAACTATTGGAGATGCCGTATCAGCTGCTACTCAATATAAAAGCTGACCTCAAAATCCCTGAAAAGCAGGCATCAATGTTATCAGTAATAGACACAAATAAGGAATAGATATTGCATACCGCTGCATGTATACTTAGAAAAGTAATCAAAACTTGATAGTGCATACAGCCAAGTCTAATCTCAGGAAATGGCACAAGAGAAGTTGCGTAAATGCTATGCAATTGTTGAGTCAATAGTGTTTCTGTTGCCAAAAACAGTTTTACTACTTTTCATTTATGATTGGCTTTGCAAAAGTAACACGAGTTCGGGTCAGAATACTTTGTTGAAACATTGAATTCCAATGTTTTTTTTGCAAACCATGAAATTGAGCAGATGATGTGTACTTCCCTATAATGTTTTCCAGGTTGCAAATGGTGAGGGTCTTGTTCAAGAAAGTGCTGATAACATTGATTTGAATACAGAAACAATAGATGTAAAAATAAACACCTTTCATTCAATGGCACGGGCATATTTTCAAGTCAGTAATGCAAAATAATCTTCTATTAAACCGGGACACTGAACGAGGATGCCATGCAAATGATGGATTGTGTCAGGACCTTGTATGTACTTGTAAAGGAAATATATGCGCTCAAAAGAATGCGTTTGCTTTGAACAGAACCTTTATTGTATAAAACTGTGTCCATTCCAGGCAGGTGAAATGTGTGGAAACTTTTAATACACGTCTTGTGATGGTTGATGGAAATGAAGATGATGGAGATCAGGATTGATTTTTATAGTTTGTTTTATTGGCACACACTGTCCCATGATATGGGAGGGTTGGCGCGCCTTCAAACTAGTTTAACCCCGCCATATACTGTATCGGTCTGCCTCAAGTCATGAGCCTGTAATGCAGTGGTTATCGTTTGTTTCTATATATATATATATATTATATTCTTTTTGCATTATTTTGTACATAACAGTGGCGGATCCAGAAATTTTCATAAGTGGGGGCCCACTGACTGACCTAAGAGGGGGCCCGCTCCAGTCACGCTTCAGTGATTCCTTATATAAGCAATCAAATTTTTTCCTAAAAAGGGGGGGCCCGGGCCCCCTGGGCCCCCCCCCCTTAAATCCGCCTCTGCATAAATCAGGCCGTTATATTTTTCGTTTCAATTGTTGTACATTTGTCATTTCGAGAATTGTAGAGCTGACTCTGCGGTATGGGTTTTTACTCATTACGGTGAATTATAATTTCTGTGTCATTTGATCTCTTGTGGAGAGTTGTTTCAATAGCAATCATACCACATCTTTTCTTATTTTTTATATTGAATACCTTTAAAGTTTATGGTGCGTTGCAAAGAATAAAAAGGGGGGTTATATTATGTAATAGATATTAACCACAGTAAATACACAACAATAGATAATGCTATGGAAGCAGCAATAATAGTTAAAAAAAACTAGAAGCAACTAGTCTATAAATAAACAGAAGTATCCGCAAATTCAATTAAGGTCCTATCTGACTGTAGTGTTCTATTTCTTCTGGTTTAATACCTCACCCAATTTGCTAGTTTAAAAATAATTTTGAAGTATTGTCATCCATTACACTTGTTATTTTACTTTGAATTGATATAAATTATAAGTTAAGGGGCTTTAAACATGGTATGGGTTGAAAACTGGATTTTTGAAGTTTTGTTTCTAAAACGTCGTTTTTGGAAAATTGTTAATAAAAAAAGTATTAATGATGAAGGTTTGAGAACAAACATTATTACAGCCAAAACAGTATGATTTGTATTGCGGTAGAGATTAGAAATAAAAAAATGTCAAAATTGAAACCCTTCAAAATTTCGGCAGATTTGAAAAGATGACCTTTGACCTCAATCCAAAAAAAAAATGAGACAATATCAGGTCCTTAAGACAGATATAGTGTTATAAAACAAGGTTTCCTCTTTCGAATGATGTGTTATATTGGTGGGTGATTAAATCAAAACCGCACTAGTACGCAACTATGGTAAAACAACAATTAAAATAGTCATCTAGTGAGGTCAGTTGTTCATCGAGCCCGTAAATTTAGATACATTCAAGGTAAACTTATCGATCCCTTAAATACACTTATTCTTTAAAAAAAAAAGTTAGCTAAGCAAATCGAATTATTTCGAAGAGTAGTTTTATTGGTAAACATGTTGATTTTGTTATCAATAGATCAAAACACAACTAGATATTACTAGTATTACCATGCGCTAATGAAAATTCATGGTCCCACATTCTGTCGATACTTTTATTTTTGCATTACACAATTTCATGTTTTTCTGTTACTGCTGATGACGTCTTCATACTAAATCCATTGGATGGTGGAAGTATAGTGATTGATATTTTAGTCTTAAATACATTATTGTTTTATAATTTGTTGTTAGCTTTGAACTAGCTTACAATAACTTCGACTACTCTCGGATCTGTACATAGTGTCTTTTTGTTGTTGGGATGTAGAAGTACCCGGTCACACCCTCTCATATTTTGTTATTGGTTTGATGTATTTCTATTAAAATAAATCTGACGAGTTAAGCATTTTCAACTGATTTGTATAGTTCGTGCTTATGTTACACTGTTACACCACTGTCCTAGGTTAGGGGAGGTTTAGGATCCGGCTAACATGTTTAACCCCGCCACATTCTGTATGTATGTGCCTGTCTCAAAGGCAGGAGCCTGTAATTCAGTGGTTGTCGTTTGTTGATGTGTTACAAATTTGTTTTTTTTTTCGTTCATTTTTTGTACATAAATTAGGCCGTTAGTTTTCTCGTTTGAATTGTTTTAAATTTGTCATTTCGGGACCTTTTATAGATGAATATGCGGTATGGGATTTGCTCATTGTTGAAGGTCGTACGGTGACCTATAGTTTTTAATTTCTGTGTCATCTGGTCTCTTGTGAAGAGTTGTCTCATTTGCATTCATACCACATTTTTTTATTTATTCATAAACACGTGTCGCACAATTACTCGAATATATTCCTCACTATTGCCTTTGACACAATAATGTAAATACTAAGTACACTGTGCATAGGAATGAACTATATGTGAATCTCAATAAAGAATAAATATCTTATCAAGAAACATAAATACTATATAATAAGGAGATACATTAAATATACACGAGTTTTATTGTCGATTTCAGATTTTCAGATATAAATTTTCAGATTTCTTGTTTTCAGATATAAATAGGCCTACATGATCATGGTGATATTACAAATATATGGTTGTATATTTACACAACTTACAAACAAATTAAAACGAATCTTTCCAATCATCATTTCTGTAATATTCATTTGAATATTATATTCCATTACATTCTATAAATTAAAACAGTATATACACATAATTCATAAATAATGCTTAAAAAATAAAAGATATGACGACAGATTTTTTTCGAAATGTTTAATGTCACTTTCGGTTTATGAATATGGTAAAGAAAGTAACAAACACCAGTCCAGACAGTGTCTTTGTAGATCGAGTTATAGAAGGAGATCCGTTACACAAATTGGCGGAACATAAATACTCTGCATAACTCGTACCTGGTGGTATCCCACCAATCTTCTTACAGCCTCTTCTTACTTCTGAAAATGTAACCAAGAGATGTTCTATCTTAAAACATACAGAAAAATGTATGACAATTGACAGAGCGCTGCGAAGAAAGTCAATATAAAGGCAAAACACAAAGTTATATAAAACAATTTCAAGTTACAAGTTATATACACAAATACGTGTCATTTTAAAATGAGGCCCCATTGAGTAGGCTAAAGAATTTCTTTTTGCATAAATTACGGGCACCACCTCGAAAGATTATGAAAGAATTGTTTACATGCTGAGAACATGACAATCCGCTAAGATTGGACGAAAAAGGTAGTATACCCTAAAAAACCTAAAAAACAGTTGGTTTAAAAAGATATTGTGTATTAAATCAGCAATAAGTTTGAATCGTAGGCACATATATACACAAATTAAGCAAATAAGAAATATTAAATAATTCCGAATCATACATTTCAATAGATTTATTCTTTAATTTCTAATCAACGTTAGTCTCTCCCAAGTGTTATAGTTCAACGCATATCGTGATAAAGAAGTACGTTAAGATTGAAGGTCACAATTTATCAACTATAGATGGCAGGTGACAAGATTTCGTCGCACAATGAATTGTGACAAAATTTGATTTTTTTTATAAACTATATCTTGTATTATTATTTATGTCTATAGTTGAATACAGAAATCTTTCTTACATAGTATGTCTATGCAATGTTAATACATGTAGCACGATATAAAACAATACCATAAGCAAATAAAAAAGTTTTGTCATTACCCACATATAATGCCTCACACATTTTATTTAAACAAAGCTATGGTTAGAGTTTCGAGTTTTAAAAGGTATATGTCCGTAATATAACCCACTTTACTAGAATGGTCTTATTATATCAACAAATAAACGAATAAAAAGAAGTTAATGTGTGTGTGCTATAAATTTTCTAGAAACAATGATACCATTGTCCACCTTTACTTTCCGACTTAAAAATGTAAGGGTGATTTGAGTTTTAAGTTCTACATATACAAGGTTTCATTATATCCTATTTGTATCAATTTCGTGTGTCCAAAACTTGACAAAGGACCAAGTTATATCATACGCCAATCCATATCCATATAGATACGTACACTTTCGTTAATACCGGCCTCTACATTTTGCGTTTCGTGGCCGTATCATCACCACGATTAAAAGAAATCTAATGCACATTTTAATCGAATTTAGTGTAGAAACTTTTTGGAAAGATTATGTAGTCTAGTACTTGTAAGCTTTTTAACAGTATACTTAATATAAGGTTGGATAGTTTTTAGAAGAAAATAATGTAATTAATGATTGTCAAATAGGTTTCACAAGAAAGGCAAGAACATCTGACCATATGTTTGTTTTAAAATGTATTTTTGATAAATACTGTAATACTAAGGATGGGAGAGTGTTTGCTTGCTTTGTTGATTTTCATAAAGCTTTTGATAAAGTAATACATACAGGAATTAGAATTAAGCTGTTAGAGATTGGGGTTAGTTCAAGGTTTTATAGCGTTATAAAGAATATGTATCTTGAAACTAGATCTTGTATAAAAATACATGATAAAATAACTGAATTCTTTCAAACAAAGCTTGGTGTTAAACAAGGAGATAACTTGAGTCCTAACTTGTTTAAAATATTTATAAATAGCCTTCCAGACTATTTTACACGAACCAGAGATCCAATTATGCTGGATGGCAAACTCATTCATTGCCTTATGTATGCTGATGACATTGTAATTTTATCTAACTCAGCTGAAGGACTACAAGAGAAATTAAATGAACTTCATAATTTTTGCAATGACTGGTGCTTAGATATAAATACTAAAATAACTAAGGTGTTGATATTCAACAAGGCAGGCAGACATATCTCTCAAAAATTTATTTTCAACAAAGATGAGCTGGAGTGTGTATCTAATTATAAATATTTGGGTATCCAATTTAATGCATCATGTTCTTTTTCATATGCTCAGAATGATTTATACCAAAGAGCCTTAAAAGCATACTTCAAACTATGTAATGATTTTTTAGTGCATAATCCTACTGTTAAAAATGCAATTCATGTTTTTGACCATACAATAAAGCCTATACTTTTATATGGGTGTGAAATTTGGGGATATTTCAATCCCTTTACTGCACGTTTAAAAAAAGAAAACATAACAGTGGATACAATTTACTCAAGGATACTTTGTGAAAAACTTCATATTAAATTCTGCAAATATATTTTAGGCGTTAATAGGAAGAGTACAAACTTTGCAGTTTTGTCTGAATTAGGCCGTTTTCCACTTCACTATGATATAGTCAAACATGTTTTAGGATATTGGCATCGTTTAGAAAATATTGGCTCATCATTTCCCTTGTTAAAAGCTGCATATAATTGTTCTAAAAAGCTATTTGAAACAAAAAAAAACTCTTGGTATGGATCAATTAATATTTTAAGGGAAAAAATGTCAGGCATAGAAAAACATATTCTTGAAAAATACTCAACATTTAAACTACACTGTGGTCAGATAGTTAAGGGATACTATACTGCATTGTGGAAAAAACAGCTAGACAAACATAAAGATGGTAAACTACGAACTTATGTAACATTCAAGTGCAACTATGGTTTTGAAAATTATTTGTCAATAATTCGACATTTTGAGCAAAGGAAATGTATTACTAGATTAAGAATATCTGCTCACAAATTGCAAATTGAATCTGGTAGATACCAGGGTACTCTTCGACAAAACCGAATTTGTCTCAGGTGCACCTCAGGTGAGGTTGAGGATGAAGTTCATTTTTTATTTAAATGTGACACTCATTTATTAAAAAGAGAGGAAATGATGCAAAATATATTAAAATCATGTCCAAACTTTCAAAATTTAAATATTGATAACAAATTAATTTGGATAATGAATAATGAGGATCCTAATGTACTATTTGCATTTTACAAATATATAGAAGATACTTAAGAATTAAAGTACAACTTAATCTGCAATAACTAATTCATTATAACTCTTTAATATGAATTTGGATACCCTGTTAAGCCTGCACAGATCATAAGAATTTCAAATTCTTTGGCACCGTCCCTTGATGATCTTTGCTGGCTGGACACAGAATCTATAATCTTAGAAATATGTTTTAAAAATATATTTTCAATAATTAAGGAGCTTGACTCATCTGCATTAAGTACAAGTAGGGACTCCCCTTTAAGCACCGACTCTTGGTGCTTTCTGCAGATAAGTCATATTAAATATCCTTTATTAAATAAACTTTGTTATTTGCAGTATACCTCATAGTCAAATGTGGGAGTGCTTAATTGCTTTGTTTTTTATTGGGTTCTTTTTGTATTTTTTTGTATTTTTATATATTGACATTTCTCCGCACAAACTACTAATGCCTCATGCTTGTCTTCTCAAAGTGAAGATACACTTACCGGGTGCACTTGAGTCATTTTCAACATAGTATTCATTGAATAATAATACATTGCTACTATTTCGTTGAGTGTATTTTCTGTGTTATATTATTTTATTTTATTATTTTTATAACACTTGTTACATATCTTTACTGTGTGTGTATTGCATGTTATTGTTTATAATAATATTGTCTGTATCATATGCCCTCCTGGGGCCCTAATTTGGTAAATAAAATATTCTATTCTATTCTATTCTATGTTATCATAACATGGAATGATATGGATTGAAGTTGTTCTATTTGTCATAATTTCGTGTTCCTTATCTAGAATCTTATGAATTTGAAAAAGTATCGTGCCAAAGATTTATTTTTGATATACACATCGTAACACATGTATATCAGTGTATTTACTATACTATATATAAAAATATTAATTTTCGCGAACCATTTAGGTCACGGAAATTCCAAAATATGGCATCAGTAAGGAGAGTTGTGCAAATAATGTGAATACACAGAACCCCCATCCAAATTATCTTTAGCTAAAAGTATTCATCATTTTCTATTTTATATGTACTAACAACATTCCATTTTTCTATAATTTCGATTGAAATATTCCAAAATCTGAGTTAAAATCGATCGAATGCCCCAAATAAACATTGTCTGATTGGTTGAAGTACTGTGGCGTCGATGATTAGCATAATAAGCCTCGATGTAAAGCACACGCTTCACATGAATAAGGAGAGTTTTACAAATAATGTGAGTACACAGATCCTCCATCCTATTTATATTTTGCTGGAAATGTTGCAGTATTCATCATTTCTGTTTTGATTCTGCTCACAACATTCCATTTTTTCTATAATTCCGATTTAAATATGTGGAACCCGCAATAAAAATAGATGGCCTCAATGATCTTAATAGCAACGCAAAAAATTCCGTTACCCTGAGTTTTACGATGTTACATTAGCCTGGGATCCGGTCCAATCTAGCTGCGCGTCGTAAGGTCAAGATTAGCCAGGATCCCAGTCTAAATTATAAATGTTACATAAACCAACCAAACCACATACAGAACTTTGCGCTCAAATGTAATTCTTGGTAATTATACGGGTAACTTCGTTAAGAAAACTTATACACACTTTATCATTAACATATTACCTAGCTGGCTTTTGCATATTCACGTTTTTTTTTATGCTGAACTGTAGTCGAATTCAATTTTATAAAAAAAAAATTACATGAAGCAATAGGAGTAAGAATATTTATTTCGCGCCAACTTAACCAGCATCATAAGGGGGGGGGGGGGGGGGGTGGTAGGAGGGGTCCTGATCCCGAAATCTCGGGCTTAAAAACACGAAATCCCGAGGTCCCGAATTTAAATAAAGTTAAATCCGGATCCCGAATTTGAAAAAAAGAATTCCCGGACCCGAAGGGGTAAATCCCGAAATCCCGAGCTTAAAAACACCCGATCCCGGAGTCCCGATAAAGGTCCTATCCCCCCTCATCATAGCAAAATTATTTACCGGTATTTTTGTGAAATTTCAGTTCTATAGGTTATCAATTGGAGAAATTTTGGTAAGTATTACTTATTTATGTTAAGGTTCTACAGATGTGCTTCTCTAGACCTTTTTGGCGGTCCGTTTTATCCCATTTATCTCAATACTATTTAGGAATGTCAGAGACATATATACGTCTCTGGGAATGTCAACTCGACCTATTCGTGTCGAAAGTGAAAATCCAATCTATTTGATGAAATAATTTCTTCTTCAACGGTTCATGCATTATTTTCGTATTATTTGATAACCAATCACATTCACGTTGCATGTTTGCATGAAAATGGTTATGTACATGTATTAGTGAATTGTAATGGCGATGCAGCATGCGGGGTCAATGCGCGATCACGTGACATTATTATTTGTAAACAAACATGCTCCCCGTGTAACATGGTGTCTGAATTATCCTTTCAAAGTGTTATGAATCTTTCAATCACTATTTTAAGATATTTTCCTTTTTGTTTTTAGGTTTGCATATCAGTAGTGCAAGTGAATTAGAAATAGTTCCGAGTTGTGTGTGTGTTTTTTTTTTAATGCATGTTTGCATGAAAATGGTTATGTACAAGTATTAGTGAATTGTAATGGCGATGCAGCATGCGGGTCAATGCGCGATCACGTGACATTATTATTTGTAAACAAACATGCTCCCCGTGTAACATGTGTCTGAATTATCCTTTCAAAGTGTTATGAATCTTTCAATCACTATTTTAAGATATTTTCTTTTTTGTTTTTAGGTTTGCATATAGTAGTGCAAGTGAATTAGAAATAGTTCCGAGTTGTGTGTGTGTTTTTTTTTAATAGTCTATAGAATAAGAAGCCGTAAGTCTACATAAGTTATATTTACATGTAACTAAAGTCTAAAAAGATGACTCCACTTTCCCTCTATATTTAAAACCCGCTTACCAATTTAAACAGCATTTGCTCCCCTTGAACGCTAATTTGCCCCTTCCCCGTCATTTCCCTTTAAATTTGCTCAACAGTCATACTTATGGTCCATTTACATTAACGGCTGATTTGTGATTTTACCATCTTAACTCAAATTTTCATATTGTACACATTTGACCATTCAGTATGAGTTCCCATGTTTTTTGTCTTATATGAAGGAGGTTTTAGGTCATGTTTTCCTAAACATCTTATTGCTATTTGTCTGTCTGGATCGTTAAAACCACAAAATCAGATAGTGATGAATATGCAAGTTTTCAACAATCCCGGAAATTACACCTTATTTAATTATCGCTATTTAGTCCAATCTGGAAAAAACAGTCATACATTGTATGTACAACTTCCTGTTTGGGTCATGCGGCCGAAAATAAAGGTTTTTTAGTAGAGAGCTGAGGGAGGAAAAACTTTAGAAAGCGATCATCAAGAAACTTTAATAGAGTATGATCCACTTTTTTTTCGAAATTAAAATTGAAGTAAAAAATTATTTTGTTTAAAGTATTTACAATAAGTTAAAACGGGTCTCATTAAAAAGTATTGTGCATGGTGAATTGTTTCAACGGCCCCCAGATAGCTTCAACTGGATGAAAAAGTTGTGTAATTTAAGAATTTATCCAGTATGGAATAAATAGCGATTAGGTGTATTGACATCCATGAAAAAATATAGGAAGTAAGATACATGTAACTCCCCTTTAGGTTTTGATAAATATTGGATATGACATTAAGAAGTTATAAAACTTTATTCTTTGAATATGTTTCTAGGGTAACATGCACGCTTAGTACTGCTTTCTATGTCGGATAAAAGCTCTACAGAGCTTATGTTGTATTGTTATATGTATAACCGACTTTAAATAAATCTTTTATGCTTTTATGCTTATGCTTATACGTCCGTCAAAGACGGGACGTATAAAGGTATACAAATGTCAGGTGTCCGTCTGTCTGTCCAGCATAAACATGTGGCACCGTAACTTGAGAACGACTTATCCAAATTTCATGAAACTTAATATAGTTGTTTCTTATGATGGTCACATGATCTGTACATTTTGGTGATGATTCAAAATTTCATTTTTGAGTTATTGAGTATTTATCATGTTTTTTCCAAGTCCGGATCCTTATTTAGTTTCAAAAACCGGAAGTGTGCCATCTGGCCACAGACCACAATTAATTTCTCTATCATTTCTTTTGAACATTTTGTATCATTAAAAAAATTGCACCATGCACTTTTGTCAAATTTTTTGTGTGTCTTATGTATAGCACTAGTCCAAAAATATATCCAAAATTCAGAAAGATTGAAGCAATCACTTTTACAAATGTAGCCAATATACATCCATACCCCTATGGACAAGTCAAGAGATGTTCCGAAAACTGTAAATATGACCTTTTTGCACTTGGCCTAATCACTCATTCCATATCAAAATCAGTTTAAATACAACATCCAAAAAATTATTTCACCTCTGATCTTTCATTTCCACCCCATAAAATCTAAGAAATGAGTGGGGAAGGGAAAGAAAAAAAATTCAGGAAAAATACACTCTAATGACTAATTAAAAGGAACTACATTCATGAACAACGAACAACGGGGTCATTAATTGTGGTCTTAGGCCATTTGCAATGTTTTTGAAGCACCTGCTGTGCAAATTTCTTGGATTTTAACCTGTTTGGAATACCTTTTGACATTAATAAAATGTTTTACTGGCTTTCTATGTAAGAGGAAGCAAGAGAGAAAAAATATGATGTCATTTATCAGAAGCCTGTGTCAAAAACAGGGTCGGTTGATAAAGGTCCTATCCCCCCTCTTTTATGGTCATGTCTAAGAATTACTGTTTAATCTTCATTTGGCAAGAATACTTCAATAAGATACCCCCATTTCTACCGTCATACATGTATATGGACAGATCATATGTTATCCTGTCATTTGAAATTGTGACGCCAAAATGCATTTCACCGCCCCCCCCCCCCCCCCCCCCCCCCCCTTCTTCATAACGACCATCTTGACCATCTTTTCTTGACCATCTTAAATGAAAAAGTTGAGATGTAAAACTATGCTTGAAACACGCGTGTCACTCAAACGACTTTAAAGTAGTCTCCCTGATCAACTACTTACACCAAAGTCAAAGGATAATTCAAGTTTTAAATCGGAGATTTTTCTTGCCCTTTAACATTTATTGTCACAACAACAGCTTTCTTTTCTAAACTATCTTTACATGGAGAGGAGACGTCAAAAGAGTTCTTCAAACACGTGAGTCGAAAAGTGGTAAATAACTCCTGTATGTGACATTTAGTGGAAGCCATTCAACATATCATTTTGTCAAACAATTCAATCAACACCTTTATTAATTAGTCCTTTGTTGTCGATAGCTGTAAATTGCAATCAGCTGATAATTGATTTTCTGTCAAAATCTTAATGAGGTCATTCAAGGTGAATTCCGCGTATTGTCTGATAAGTTAAAGTCCAAGAAACTCGAAAAAAAAGTAAATAAACAAGAAGGAGGAAAATAAATCTTTCTATATATTTCTTTCGCCAAATTCTTTAGCAAATGACGAATTTTTATCGCCACAAGTATTATTTTTTCGCTAATTGGGAAAATGGCGATCGCCAGCGAAAACCCTGTGTGAGGACACCCTATCAAGCTTGCGATCGTGTTGTGTTAAAACATTTTTAGTATGCTGAAAAATACCAACAATAGAAAAATAAACAAATAATCGATATTGTAAAATATCATTGGTTGAAGAGCCAATGATTTACATACATGTATATACATAAATATATCAACCATAACATACAACTAATTTAATTTACAACACAACTGTTGGAAAAAACCTTTATGTCTATCATGTATATGTTACAGTAAATAGGTGAAATTAGGAATTACATGTAATTACTAAAATTTAGGAATTACAGGTAATCCCCATGCACTTAGTTAATACAAGTAATTCCTGAAATGGCCCAGTTATTACCAGTAATTACTAATTTTAAAATGAATTTTTACACCTATTTACTGACTACTAAAATAATGTTGTATGATGGTCAGATGATCAAAAGTTATGGTATTACTAACTAGAAGATCAGTTAGTACTCTTAAATTATTGAATGGTTCATCTGTATTCAAAATATCTTGAATAAATAGGGACTTTCAAATATTTGGTTAAATCAGAGTAACTTTAGTTTTAATCCAAAATGGTTAAAGTTAAGCATTATACAGATAATTTTTGACCAATTTCAACACACATGGAATTCAGAAATGGAAAATTCTCCCAAAGCATTATTTTTAACTTTTAAAAAAAAAACTTTGAGTTTGAAGAATATTTAGACTTATTACCTTATAAAGATCAGATAACGTTGTGAAGGTTAAGAACTGGAATGAACTGTTATATGCATTAGCTTCGAGATATAAAAATAAATAAATATATATTTGTTTGTTTGTTAAATCATTAATAAAAATGATACCGTGAAATTATAATTCACTGTTAGTAGCCAATCTAGTTCTATTTTGTTAAATTAGCTGAGAAACAAGGTTGATGAATTGTGCACTTGCGAGTGAATATTTGGACCTCATTGAATACGTATTCATGTGACATTCAATTCAACCCCTACATGTAGCTGAAGAATGGTTAATGATGTATTAAGCTATTAAAATTGTAAGGGTTTTGCAGAACAAATAGTCTTGCCTACTTTTGCTGTTAATCGCAGGCTCAACAAAAATCAGGAAAAAATATTAAAATTTTCCTCTAGATACTATCTTTTGACTGGTACTATAAAAAGCTTCTGTCAAAAGTGGGTAAAAATCCAGGATGGTTTATAAAATCTAATGTTTTAAAAACTTTAACTGCATAAATGTTAACTGGGAAAAAACTAGTTTAACACCGCCACATTATGTATGTATGTGCCTGTCCCAAGTCCGGAGCCTGTAGTTCAGTGGTTGTCGTTTGTTTATATGTTACATATTTGGTTTTTGTTCATTTTTTTACATAAATAAGGCCGTTAGTTTTCTCGTTTGAATTGTTTTACATTGTCTTATCGGGGCCTTTTATAGCTGACCATGCGGTATGGGCTTTGCTCATTGTTGAAGGTAGTCCATTTATCATGTTTATAAGTAATATAGGGGGAAAAGAAGATTTTTTTTACAATCTTTACTTTCCGATATTACCTTATGATCATAAACATTTAGCTTCTGTCCAAGTTTGATAGAAATCCAAGATATTTGGAGAAAGTTATTTTAAAGTTTTAAACCACAGTACATGATTGAGATTTTAGTTTAACAAAATTATGAAAATCAATTTTGGATTGATATCATTGTCTTGCATGCATATATTTACGAAGTTTCAAGACCTATAAAACAACCATTTTCCAGTTTCAATTCAAAAACACTAAAGAGTATGCACTTTTGATGTGCCTTATTTTCCTACATCCTCAAGTAAGCTCCCTTAAAATCCCTACCCCTTTACTTTCTTATTTGGTATCTTGAGTTATGTTTTTAATTTTAAAACAAAAACATCAAGTTAGTAAATAGCTGTAAAAATGACAAAAAAAATCAGTAATTACCAGTAATCACTGAAACAACTAGTAAATACATGTAATTACTAAATTGGCTAGTAATTACAGGTATTTACTGAAATGTTTAGTAATTACGTGTAATTCCTAATTTCACCTATTTACTGTAACATATATAACTTATCTCATTCTAGTCCATTCAACTGACAGAATCAGTGTAAATTTCATGAATTCTTTAATGTCATGTACATGTATAATCATGAACTATTCTTTTATATAGCAATATCTGTTAGCCATTTAGAGGTCTTTTGCATTTAAAGTTCAGTTTAAGTGGGCTTATTTTGTGAAAACGAAGTCAATTTCCAGATCATAGTTTACATTTTCTTTATATTTTGCTGTGTCAAAATAACCTCAATATCAAGGACAATATATAACCCCCAAAAAATTTGATCTCCTCCACTAATTGAAGTAGAATATTTAATGAATGTGTGTCCACAACTTAGAATATGTTTATATATGTATAGAAATGATGTTGAGCCTGTTTTATAAATTGAAAAGATCAACCCACACTAAACTGAATGTAATTGAAAGACATCTAGAGGTTGATATCAGAGGCGAATTTAGGGGGGGGGGGCTGCTTTTTGAGAAAAAATTTGGTTGCTTATATAGGGAATCACTGAATCATGACTTGAGCAAGCCCCCTCTTAGGTCAGTCAGTGGGCCCCCACTTAAGAAAATTTCTGGATCCGCCACTGGATATACAGTATCTAACAGAAGATGAAATAGGGAACAATATGGTGAATTTTAGAGATTTATATTATTTCATGTAGAAGTGTACATGCATTTGAAATATATCAGATATATTGTTCGATATTTTTTAGTTCTAAGTTCCAAGGTGTCCTAGCTTCCATTTTAGAAATCGGATTTAAATGCTAGTCTATCAGAGGGATTTTTCCTTTTAATTGGTTTTAGATATGGAATCTTATTTCACCATGAAGTCAGATTTGAAAATGACTTTGGGAATGAAGATGTTGTAAAGACTGAATGTCAGTTTTAGTCTTATATACAAACATGTATGTACTTTATAATTTTAGTCTTGCATGTATATAATTATGTGTACAATACATATATCACTGATTCAGTGGCAATGGTAAATAGACACTGACAAGTCTTAGATCTATAATATTTTATAGTTATGAATGTTTTGTCCATTGACTAAAACTAGGTGGAGGTTTGTGTGTTCTTATTTCCAACAGAGGTACACTCAACATATATGATTATCAATATGTGCATTAAGCAAATTGATAGTTTCTAGCTATATATATATAGATACGGAATGATTATACAACAAGAAAGTTTTAACCTGTGTATATATACTTAAAATATGTTAAAAAAAATCATGTCTTTTTCAGGACTTCCAAATCCAACCATGTAGTATGGAATGTTGTAGAGATATGGTTTTGGTCAATGGATGTTAATGAAGGACCTGTAGTACAAAGTATATCACTGGATTTAGCTCTTTGTCTAAGTGTATTATTAAAGTACTTTGCTTTGAGCTCAGTTCATTGTTATGCAATTCATTCTTTGTGAAATAAAGATTTGACAGAAAACTCTCATGTACAAGGATTTGTCAAAGTAGTACCACCTCTATTTACAATGTAAGTATTAGGGAGATAAAAGCATTCAATTTTTGATTTGAACCAAACATATTATAAAAAAAAAAGAACAAATTTACCCAAGAATGCTACTCCCACTACTAGCAATATGATGCTAGGTTGTTTTAATACATCTGTAGACTGTACTGTCTACTTATGACTCGGTCCTGAGTGTAAATGGTCCTTCAACTATGTGGGGAAAAAATTATAAGGCCTATCTAGGCTTATCAATTTCTAAAACTATATTTCATTGTACATATTTGAAATTTTTATACAACCACAGAAATTTTTGCAGTTGAAATACATGTAGGTATCCTGTCGTCGTCTTCCCAAGACGGATGGTTTCCAGATAATAACTTCAGTATAAGTAAAAAGGAAGCCATTAAATTATAACTTAATATTTATAATCATAAAAGGAAGCTTGGGATTGTTTTGGGGCGGTTATATATATATAGTCCCTAAGGTTTATGAATAAGGGTTCCAAAGGTGCCCAATACACACATTAATCTTGTGTCAGTACAAAAAGTTGTGTATAAGTATTTCAATTGTTCTGAAACTGTACCATAATATTTAATACCATAAGTAGAAGTTTGGAGTCTATTTTGTGGGTTATGGGGCAAACAGTAGAGGAATTGAGGGCCCAAAATAAACATTTTTGTAGATTCAAGACAATAAATTGGAGTTATCTTTCTTTGTCCAGAATGGTTGTTGAATTAATATTACCTAAAACCATTGCTTTATGAAATCTTCTTTGAAAATTGGAGTTATCTTTCTATGTCCAGAATAGAAGTTGAATCGACTTAAAATAATGCTATATATACAATATACAATGCAAAATTCACTTTACTACCAACTGATAAATTTAAGCAGTCTTTAATAGCCATTCAGTGATTACAAGCACTTTGATTATCATTCTAGGGTTATCCCCTTTCACAAATGGAAAAATTTCTCAAGTTTGTCTCAACTAAATTTAGTGAAATGTGTATAAAATTGAGAAAGGAAATGGTGAATATGTCAAAGCGACAACCACCCGACCATAGAGCAAACAACAGCCGAAGGCAACCAATGGGTCTTCAATGTAGCGAGAATTCCCGCACCCGTAGGTGTCCTTCAGCTGGCCCCTAAAATATGCATAATAGTACAGTGATAATGGACGTCATACTAAACTCCGAATTATACACAAGAAACTAAAATTTAAAATCATACAAGACTAACAAAGGCCAGAGGCTCCTGACTTGGGACAGGCGCAAAATTGCGGCGGGGTTAAACATGTTTATGAGATCTCAACCCTCCCCCTATACCTCTAGCCAATGTAGAAAAGTAAAAGAATAACAATACGCACATTAAAATTCAGTTCAAGAGAAGTCCGAGTCTGATGTCAAAAGATGTAACAAAAGAAAATAAATAAAATGACAATAATACATAAATAACAACAGACTACTAGCAGTTAACTGACATGCCAGCTCCAGACCTCAATTAAACTGATTGAAAGATTATGTCTTCATCATATGAATATCAGGTACAATCCCTCCCGTTAGGGGTTTAGTATCATACTATCATAAAATATATGAGAAGAACATAACCCGTGTCATGCCAACAACTGTTTTTTTAGAAATAAATGTGTTTAGTTCCGATGCAAAGACCCTATCAGTGAATCAATGTTAAAGCCAAAATATGCAATCTTTAATGACCTGACAACAGTATCGTAACTATATCCCCTTTTAATAAGTCTATTTAAAGGTTTTGTTAGTTTCTGAGGAGAATACTGACATTTTTGTGCTTTATAAAGAATATTTCCATAAAATTTTGGATGTGAAATACCTGAACGTATAAGATGTCTGCATGTTGAGTTATATTTACGAATTATTTCCTTATACCGGTGATAAAATTTAGTAAATGTTTTGACCAGTTTGTGATATCGAAAACCCTGGTGTAATAATTTTTCAGTAATACATAAATTTCTCTCGCTAAAATCTAATACATTGTTACATACACGAGCGAATCGTACAAGTTGAGATATATAAACACCATAAGATGGTGACAAGGGAACGTCACCATCTAAAAATGGATAATTAACAATAGGAAATGAAAAATCATCTCTTTTATCATAAATTTTTGTATTAAGCTTCCCGTTTATGATATAGATATCAAGATCGAGGAAAGGGCAGTGGTCATTGTTATCATTAGCTTTATTTAAAGTAAGTTCTACAGGATAAATTTCTTTAGTATACATACTGAAGTCGTCATTATTTAGAGCCAATATATCATCCAAATATCTAAAAGTATTGTTAAATTTTTGTATCAAATGTTGTTTTGATGGGTCTTTGCTAATTTTAGTCATAAATTGTAACTCATAACAATAAAAAAACAGGTCCGCAATAAGTGGTGCACAGTTAGTACCTGATATACAATGCTTATTACTGGTACCTCTAAACTCGGTTTAAGTTCAATTTTTAGCAGCTTCACTTTTACAGTTCTTGATTTATGTACCTTTATAACGTTATATGCTAGCGGAGGCATTATCACCATGACTGTATGACATTTACACTTTAATACTTTATGATGTATTAAAATGAGTAGTTGAATAATTACTGTTGCAAACTCCATTAAAAATTTGATTTGAGATCATTTTTATACAACCGCAAAAATTGAAAACTTTTTGGTTGTACATTGGTATCACGTTGGCATCATCGTCTTCATCCAAAGACATTCGGTTTTCGCACTCTAACTTCAGTAAAAGTAAAATAGAAATATCTGAAATTTAGACACAAGATTTATGACCATGAAAGGAAGGGTGGGATTGATTTGGGGTATTTTGGTCTCAACAGTTTAGGAATAAGGGGCCAAATTAGCATTGTTCTTGGTTTTTGCTCTATAACTTAAGTTTTGGTAAACAGAAGGTCTATGGCCACATAAGGAGGGTTGGGATAGATTTTGGTCATTTTATTCCAACAGTGTAGGATTTAGGGGCCAAAAACAGGCCCCAAATAAGTATTTTTCTTGGTTTTTGAACAATAACTTTAGTATAAGTTAATAGAAATCTATAAAGGTTTATGACCACAAAAGGAAGGTTTGGATTAATTTTGGAGTTTTGGTCCCAAGGAATAAGGGGCCAAAATTAAACTTTGTTTGATTTCATCAAAAAAATGAATTACGGTATTGTGCTTCTTTGATATGCCAAATCTAACCATGTCCAAATTCTTAATTTTAGGTCATGTTTTCTAATTGGTCTACATTAAAGTCCAAAGGGTTCAAAATTAAAATAAGCTTGATTTTAATAAAAATTGAATTCTTGGGGTTCTTTGATATGGTGAGTCTTAACATGTACTTAGATTTTTGATTATGGGCCCAGTTTTCAAGTTGGTCCAAATCGGGGTCAAAAATTATTATACTAAGTATTGTGCAATAGCAAGAAATTTTCAATTGCGCAGTATTCTGCAATAGCAAGAAATCTTCAATTGCACAGTATTGTTCAATAGCAAGAAATGTTCAATTGCACAGTATTGCACACTAGCAAGAAATCTCCAATTGCACAGTATTGTGCAATATCAAGAAATTTTTAATTGCACAGTATTGCACAATAGCAAGAAATATCTAATTGCACAATATTGCGCAATAGCAAGAAATTTTCAATTGCACAGTATTGCCAATAGCCAGAAATATTCAATTGCACAGGATTGTCCCGTTTTCAAATTGGTCTACATTAAGATCCAAAGGGCCAAAAATTGAACTTTGTTTCATTTCAACAAAAATTGAATTCTTAGGATTCAAACGCATTGATCTCAGCAATTTCTTCACTGTCGTTCCCTCAATAACTGCATTAAACAGTTTCTAATCATTATTCATTCAAAACCATTTTATTATACCAATGCCTCACACACAACATATTATAGTATACTGTTGTCTATCAGTCCATCATCCACACCTCAGACAATAACTAGAAAACACTTCCCCCTACTCTCAAGAAACTTTGTTGAAATGTTTATATCTATTGACATTAGCTCCACATCGATTTTATAAATTTTAGAATTTTCATTTCCATGTTATGAAGAGAGATTTTATCCTTAAAAAAGAGAGAATTTTCCAATTTTGAACAATAACACAAAAATGCATCCATCACCTTTAATTAAACTTTGGGGAATTGTTTACACTATTGACCTAAAGGTCCCTTTTGATTGTAATAAATTTCAGATTATACATTTCTGTGTTATGAATTTTTATATATGCTAAAAAAAAATAAGGGATTTTATAGTTTTTGGACACCTTTTTGGACAAGTGCAGGAGTTTCTGGCTACATTGAAAACCCATTGGAGGCCTTCAGCTGTTGTCTACTCTATGGTTGGGTTGTTGTCACTTTGACACTTTCCTCATTTCCCATCTTAATTATTCACATAAACACTTCCACGTCATTTTATAAAACTTGGGTGAATTGTCTATGTCTGTTGACTTCAGCTACATTCCAAAATTTAAAACAAGATTAACAACTACAGGTCCCCAAATAGCCTTCAACAATGACAAAAGCTCATACAGCACAGTCAGCTATAAAAGACCTTAAAATGACAAATATAAAACAAATGAAATGAGAAAACAAATAAACTAATAATTGTACAAAACAAAATAGTTCAACCTTTAAGCAAGCTTTAAAGGAATCAAGACATATCATGCGCTTAGAGTGCAGCTATTTATTAACAAACTCCATACTCAAACACTCAAACAACTAATTCATAGAGAGAAGTGGAAGTTGAAGCCCCCTTTTTTATCAGTCAATGCATTTGAATGAAGACATGTACACATCAACTCAATTTGTTAATACACATTTCCAGTCTAGCTTTCAATACATTTGTAACGACCTTTAACCCCACTGACAATTTGCGTCTGTGTCCATACTTGTAACATTTCAAAATGAAGAAAACTAAAAAAAATGGAGCCCAAGAAATAGACTTGGTCACAAAAAACAGTGATAATGGCAAAATAAAGTATACATACCACTGGCATAAGAAAATAAAACCCATTTGTAACATTGTGTGTTACAAGAAACAGTTTTCAGATAGTTTGGCAATGGATCTGTCAGGCCACAAGAACTTTGTTGATTGGACGAAGTACAATCATAACATTGAAAAGCTGAAAATATAAAGTAACATTAATAGCATTTGTATAAGATGTACATATATAGTGATCGAGATTAACAGATGGATGGTTGAGATCTCCAGAAACTAATTATACCCGGCCATGAACATGCTTATAAATGTGTCTTTTCCAACCCAAGAACATAGTTAGTTGTTGTCTTGTGTTATACCTTACAGACTTAATAGATACAGGAAGATGTGGTATGAGTGCCAATGAGACAACTCTCCATCCCAGTAACAATGTATAAAAGTAAACCATTATAGGTCAAGGTACGACCTTTAACACGGAGCTTTTGCTCACACCGAACTGCATGTCTCTTTGTCTATTTGGGACTTTGTATTTTGATGATAGATCTCGCGTTATCTTTGTTAAATTCATTCCCAGCTTTTTTTGCACACACATGTCGATTTAGAGCTTGGCATGCTGTTCATTGTTAAAGCAGATATGCAGACATTTAGTAGACAACGTTATATAGTAAAAATCTTGACACATCATGATTACCACTTTGCATTGGTATCAAAACTTTTCATTTTTGTACAATCAGCATTATTAAGTTTCATGTTCAATCGAAAGATTGCTCACATCTTCTCATTTACCAGATGCTTTAAAAGAATGGAAATTTTAGATATACATTTCTTGCTTTAGTTCACCAAAACCATTAATTTTGAAAAACCACATCGATTCTAACAAAAACTACACAGAAAACGAAATAACCGACATGGCCATGATAATTGACATCATATTTGTTGAGTCTGGTGCATCAAATGTTTTAGTATTAGCATGGGTACTTATTGTGCGCCCTTTCCGGTCTTTTTGATTTTGTATCCATATTTAAAGCAGTAATTGTACAAATTCATTCAGATAGGAAAAATTTGTATGAAAAAATATGTTAAGATAATAGTACTGATGATGTTCTTCCGCTCTATAGCCACAATTCAGCGAGACTCACGGCTTGCATCTAATATTTATCTCAGCGAAATCGAATTTAAGGAAATCCAAGAAAACAGAATCATATCTGGAGATTTTTCTTAAAATTTTCAAACCTAGTTCACCGCCGCGGTAGACTCTGTAGCATGCTTGACTCAAATGCGGGTTCCATCCTTGACCGGGTCAAACATAAAGCAACTAAGATGGACGAGTCAAAAAAGGAACCAACAAAAAATCCGTTTTTAGTGCATGGCAAAAACACTTCTGTGAAAAGGAAAAGAACGGAGGAAACGTAAATATGTATATGGTAATGAATTGAATACAAATCAAATAAAAAAAATGAAAGAGGCTTAAATTTCAAACGTAGCACCTAGAACAACACATACAAACATTTTGACGTATTTCAAAACTTACGCAATGTTTTCCGACAAAGAAGATGAGGAAGATGAATGTTCAATAAGGAAAACAAATCAAATTTCATTTGCTCAAGCGAAGACATGTCTACCTAAAAAGATATGCTTATTAAAAAACTTCCTGTCAATCTTATTAAAACTAAATTCTTGAATTACTTCCGTTCTGATATGCCGCCTTGTTGCGCGACATATCAGAACGGGACCAATTCATTGATTCCTCTTTCAGCGGGAAAACTTTATTTTTTTGCGACATTTATGCCTATTATAGAGTTAACAAATGAATAATCTTACTTAAAGCATTGTTATTTTTTATTTAGAGATCAAGTATCCCACTGACAAGAAAGATAGAGAGGCAGCATTTAAAGCAGATAAGATACATCTTTTAGAGTTTTGAACCATATATGGTGAAATTTTTAATTCTCTTTGGCAGATAAATAACATCTGTGCAATACTGTTTTAGTTCAGCTTCTGTGTCATTTTTCCATCCATATTTTACATGAACATAAAACAAAAACTATTCACTCTCAATTGAAATACTATGATGCGTGCCTTTGATATCACAATAACTATTGTTAAAATTGATAACAGAGAAGATGAATTCCTATGTTTTTTCAAAGGATCCAGTATTCATGATGATTGTTCATTGTGTCTAAATTTCAGTATGTAAATCTCCAAGCGTATTTTATGTTATCTCGAACTATGTCTCAAGAAGCCAAAGTTTAAAGAACTTGATCAACATTTTAGCAGTTGGGATATTTTTACACATAGTTTTGATCTAAGATACAATTAAAGTAATGCAAATAATTACCTGAAACATCACCAATGATAAACCCTCAAATAAACAATGTAACAAGTGTAGCCCTCATCTTTCCAGTTTTGAGAATATCTAATGTAAATTGTTAACTTGAAGTTATCACGAGATGTTGAACGCAAATTTTGCCGACAAAGTAGAAAAGTAGATTAATTTTCAGTTAGGAAAACATATATCATTTCCTTTAATGAAGAAATGTGCATCTTAAACTTGAGACCCTGACATAGATGCTTATCAAAAACTAATACTTCCTCTTTAGCTGGAAACATTATATTTTTTTGACGAAAAACGTTAAACGCATATTGAAATGCACATGGTAGGGTTAACGAATGGATATTCTTACTCAATAGTTATCAAAGGTACCAGGCTTGTAATTTAATACGCCAGACGCGCGTTTCGTCTACATAGTTCATCAGTGATTCTCAGATCAAAATAGTTAGAAAGTCAAAGAAGTAAAAAGTTGAAGAGCAATGATGACTCAAAATTTCAAAAAGTTGTGACTTATACGACTTAGGTTATCTATGCCTAAGATATGAAAATTCTTAGTATTTCGAATAATTCATACTTTTGCAAACAGTCAATTTATAAAAATGATTATATAATTGATATTCATGTTGAACGCAATTTTTGCCGACAAATAAGAAGAGGAAGATAAATGTTCAGTAAGGGAAATCAGTATATCATTTCCTCAAGTGAAGAAAGTGGTTATTTGAACTTGAGACCCTGACATCGATACCTATCAAAAACAATACTTCCTCTTCAGCTTTTGTGACGAACAAAACGTATACTAAAATAACCATTATAGGGTTAACAAATGGATATTATTACTCAAAGTATTGTTAATTTTTTTCAGAGTTCAAGCATCCCATTACAAGAAAACTATAAAATGTAGATAGACAGCTTTTAAAGCAAATAAATACACCTATTTCAGTTTTAATCATAAATGGACAGATTTCTCATTTATTTGGCCAAATATACAATTGTGAGAAATACATGCATGTACACTCTTTTTAATAGGATAACTATTGCTGAACCATAGTTTCATATCCTGGTATCTATGATGAGTTTATAACACGCATTGAAATAAAGAACACAAAAAAGTATTCACTCCAAATTGAAATACCATGACTTGTGCCGTTGATATCAGCACGACTATTCGATTGTAAAAAATGATAATTAACTTATACCTTAAAGTTCACAGTATAGAGATGATGAATTCTTAATGTTTTTTCAATGTACTAGCTCTCATGATTATTCATTTTGTCCACATCCTATGCAAATCTCCAAACTTACTTGATATTACCTCGAATTATGTAGCAAGAAGCCAACGTTTAAAGAACTTGATCAATATTTTAGCAGTTGGGAAATTTTTGCATAGTCCCGTATGTCAGTGACGTTTAACAACATAATGGTTATTTTTTTTAAAAGAAGTCATATACAATATTAGGCCAATGTCAAAACTTTTTTGTATGAGGCTGAGAAACGGGGGAAGCTTCCGCAGTTTTGCGCCGAGTACAAAAAAGTTTATATTTTTCTGACATTGACCTAATATTGTTTTAATACTGCAACTTAAATGAATAAATTGATAGCTTTTTAAATCGTAACAAAATTACAAACTTATTTTTATCCCTTAATGGCCCCCTGATTGTGGAGAAAGTGTTCCATGATGAAAATGACATTATACAAAATATAGCTTTGTTACTATATTAAGGAAATAAACACAACTAGTTGCAGTATAAAACCAAATATAAGACAATGCAAAAACTATTTTGTCTGTGTGTACTTTGAAAATCGTGTGATAATGATTTGGTCTATTTGAACCTATGCATCAACAGTTGAAAATTTCGCAAACACATAGTTTTGATCTAAGAAACAATTAAAAGTTAGAAAAATAATAATTACCTGAAGCATCACCAATGATAAACCCACAAATAAACAATAAAACAACTGTAACCCTCATCTTTCCAGTTATTAGAATATCTAATGTATATTGTTTACTCGAGGCTATCACGAGATGTTGAACTTTTATGTATGTAAATAAAGTGCGAAAACCTTAGGTAATTGATTCCTAATCCATTGCAAAACTATTTACCTTATCTGATATGAGACAAATACAAGTAAAACTGATAAAAATTTAGTTGTTGACTTCAGACGTATTTATAACCAACCAGACATAACATCTTGGCAACTTGATAGTACCTTTTCAAACATTTTTCTTTGGCCTCCTTAAATTAAGGTTTCGAGCGTACATGACTAAAACAATAAAAAGTAAGTGTACGGAAATTTTATCGTTCGTAATTTAACTTCTGAATCGCATTAAAAGGGGCGGGTGATATAAACATAACAGGAAATGTTCACTATGTCGAAGTACACAGCCTCAGTCCGTTTGCAGTACATGTAATTTCGATTTTTTTTTGTCTTTTGTAAATACCGTAACCTTTGTTGAAAGTTATAAAATGAAAGATCACAATGGCAATTCGAAGTCATATATATCTTTTATGGCGAGGACTAGTGCTCTATTGCCCATTTCTGTCAAAGTCATGATGTAATCCAATATATCAAGCTAATTAAACTGTATTTTTGTATCATTTTATCTTGACTTACATCTAGAAGTTGACAATGAGGGTCGGTTGAAAACGAAACTTTACGACAAAAGAGATGATTTCAGCTTTACAATTGTGAACTTTCCATTTCTAAGTAGGAACATTCCAGCAGCACCTGCATACGGGGTATATATCTCCCAATTGATACGATATTCCCGTGCTTGCATTTCCTATCATAATTTTCTTGATAGAGGGTTACTGTTCACAAGGAAGCTATTAAACCAAGAGTTCCAAATGGTGAAGTTGAAATCATCCCTTCGTAAATTTTACGGACGCCATCACGAGTTGGTTGACCGTTATGGAATAACCGTTTCACAAATGATATCGGATATGTTCCTTACGTCGTAACTACAATCCCCTTCCCTTTCATGAATGTGACCTACTGATTTAGACTATTTACCGGATTTGTAATCACATAAGCAACACGACGGGTGCCACATGTGGAGCAGGATCTGCTTACCCTTAGTTTTCTAAGTTGTGTCATGTGCACTATTGTTTTTCTGTTTGTCTTTTTCATTTTTAGCCATGACGTTGTCAGTTTGGTTTAGATTTATGAGTTTGACTGTCCCTTTGGTATCTTTCGTCCCTCTTTTATCATAGTCACTTTATTTAAATATTATCATTGAGAGGACGACAGCTCTACAGTGGAACGGAGAGTTAAAAGCTAATGGGAGCATCACTTTTCATTCTTCTTGAGATGTCCGGTATACGGCAATGAGACACAGACTCAATAAAACAAGTAAAAAAAAAGAAACCACAATCTATTTGGGTCCTCAATGCTCCTCAATTTTGTACTTGTTTTGCTTTATAACTATTTCGATCTGATAAGTCTTATGTAGACGAAATGTGAGTCTGTCGTATTAAACTAAGCCTGGTACCTTTGCTAACTATTAGTCACAAATTCTCTTTTGTCCTTATTTCTGTGAACAGATAAAACTACCATGACAACACACATGAGTAATGTAACACTAATTTTACATAGAAATGAAGAAAAAAAGACCGACTAGACTTACATTTGATGCACACATATTTGATAACACAGTTAATATTTTGACAAACTAGAAGTTTATAGTGTTTATTTCAGAAGTATAGAAATAAAAAACAAAAGCAAATAAAACATCATACATGTCACCAAAATACATTCATTATTGGTATTTTATATTTCTGTAATTTTGTGTGTAGTAAATAAAGGCTGTACTCGTTTATGTAACCATTCCAAAGCAACTGTGTCGTTTTCTTCTTTCAGATATGGCGACACCTTCTCCCAAACCTCTCCATGGTTATTGTTCATCCATGTGATCTGCAGTATATGAAATACCATTGTAATAGAATAAAGGAAAGGGAAAATTGTTTTTGTCTCAATGTAACCATCTGAGACGTTAGTTTAACAGAACAGTGTCTAATGAGTCACCAGCTTTCAGAGTTTAACATTATTTCGTGCAAATGTATCAGAGTATAACGGACTTTTCAAAATATTATAAAAAAAATATCGTTGAATTACAAACAAACTCTTGTAAGTTTGTACATAACAGGAATGACTCTAGAGAGAATCCTATTAATGTTGATATAATGTGACATCAAATTAAAACAAAAATAGTTTCCTGGCAACAATCTGTCATCAAATTAGTGTTTCGGTAATAAAATGAACACTATACATTTGGTGCGTCAGAAGTGTTTATCTGATATTTACTACTTTTTATCATAAAAGAATACAGTCGCCATCATGAATTGACTAATGACATAATTTATATACTGTAACTTCTCGTTCGGGTGGTACTTATCGAAATTGACTTTTATTCGGTTTTAGTTGCCTTTTCATTCTTTGTTTTCCAGATTTTCATATCTGATTATTTCATTTTCTACCTTTTATTTACTTCTAATTGAACATTATAAACATTTTAAATAGAAGAAATTTTATCATTTTTGTAATAAAATCTTGAATTAAAGGATGTTTTCACAACATTTTTTTATCTCATCACATCCTATACATACCAATCGAAGACACAATAGAACTATACTAACCTGTTGATCACTTAGTAAGCTGGACATGATCAAATGGGGTTCATATGGAACAAAAGTTATTGTGTCAAATTCCAAAAAGTCACACTTGGAGAAGTTGTTCTAAACTATACATATAAACTCTATATTTGAATTAAATGAAAACAAGATATCAGTATATTCTTTTTCTTTATGTCAATGTTTTCGTTAACTCGATATAAAAGTAGTATTCGAAAATAATTCCATTTCGTATTTCGTCTTTTATACAACCGCTATTTGCTTCGAAGGCATTGCAAGGTTTAATTAGGGTTTCTTTGGTTATGAATGCTTACCATTGAAACACTTCCATCTTTTTTTTCTCGAAATACTATATTAATGTGAGTTCCATTATGGTTATATCTTGCCTGTTCGGTTTCAAAAAATCATAGTGATTACGATTTTATAGAGATTGAAATTATAACACGATGATGACTGAAGTACCATATTTTTGACATTTTTACCTGTTATGTGTATCAGTTTTGTTCACACATAGATGTCAATATAAGGGAATAAGATGCTACTGTCATACAAGTGAGAGATTTAGCTAGTTATAAAACCAGGTTTAAACCGCCATTTTCTGCATAAGTAAATGCCTGTACAAAGTCAGGAATATGACAGTTGCTATCCATTCGTTTGATGTGTTTGAGCTTTTGATATTGCCATTTGATTATGGATTTTCCCTTTTGAATTTTCCTCGGAGTTCAGTATTTTTGTGATGTTACTGTTTACTTGTTCAGTGTATTTTTTTCTTCTTTTGAAAACATCGAAGCTCTTCCAATAATAAGTCTCTTATTTCTTCATTGTTGTACAGTTGTGCAATATAAAGTTTGAACTATATTAATATGTAGCCATTTGATCCCTTTATATTTCTAAATATTTTATTTTCCTAACGTATATGCAGAAAAGCGAATGAGACGTCTTGATAATGGCTCAATATTTTTCTGCATGAAATATTTATAAACCTGCTATAGATATGTTAAAACTTTCATTTTTTTTAAATATTAAAGACAAGGTTACCGGTATGAAGCCAGATATTTGTACCAGTCTGTATCAATATGTTCCAGTTGATATGTTATGTGTTTCTGGGTTGGTGCAAGTGATAATTTTGTACACTTGTCTTTCCTATCTGTTAATTTCCAGTCTACACCATCATTTTCGGCAGCCAAATTCGTGCAAATTTCAAAAAAGTTTGACTGGAGTTCTTGTATGGTTTTGAAGAAAGACTGAATGTTCCGTAAGTTTGAAGCAGATGAGCGTATTATATTGTGTTAGCCGTGGCAGAAAGAAATGACGATAATTTGAAAGTTGAAATAGTTTCTCATCCATGTTTTAAACTTCAAGCACTTTATCATTCTGGTTACATTACACAATATTTGCTTAAACCGGAGAAAAAAATCTGAACCTTGGAATCAGAAATTTAAGATCACGATATTGTTCATACTAATTTTATATTGGCCATTGACAACGATTTAATGGTGAACAAAAATATTCCCCGCGACAACACTACTTGATAAACAGACTCTTAACTTCCTAATGATTCTAAGTTTAAAATTTTCTACTTGGAAACTTAAGTATAAACTCATTGATTTCTGTTGAAACTCAGCTGTCATACAATCACAACAAGGTCAAGGCAAATCTAACGCAATATTCAGTAGCAACATAACTATTGGAGATGCCATATCAGCTGCTAGTCAATATAACAGCTGACCTTAAAATCTCTGAGAAGCAGGCATCAATGTCATAAGTAAAAAGTAAAAACACAAAAATACTGAACTCCGAGGAAAATTCAAAAAGGAAAATCAAAAATCAAAAGGCAAAATCAAAAGTCCAAACACATCAAACGAATGGATAACAACTGTCATATTCCTGACTTGGTACAGGCATTTTCTAATGTAGAAAATGGTGGATTGAACCTGGTTTTATAGCTAGCTAAACCTCTCACTTGTATGACAGTCGCATCAAATTCCATTACATTGTCAACGATGCATGAACAAAACAAACATACTCAAAGAGTAAAAATGTCAAAAATAGGGGTACAACAGTCAATATTGTGTTATCATCTTAATATCACTACATAAACAACAAATGT
Organism: Mytilus edulis; assembly: GCF_963676685.1. NCBI lineage: Eukaryota > Metazoa > Mollusca > Bivalvia > Mytilida > Mytilidae > Mytilus > Mytilus edulis. The sequence continues at coordinate 97,710,838 of NC_092344.1, forward strand.
AACAAAGTAGCACAAAAAGGCATACATCAAATTTAACATTCTCATTTTGCTTTTCTTATACGGCTGAATTTATCTATGTAAAGTCTACCCATAAATGAAAGAAGGTTTTCATTACTGGTGTAAAATTGCGCGTTTGAAATTCGCACAGGTAGACATAAAAATAATTTTGTCGTATGACGGCATACATGTAAAGTAGATATAACAAAAAACAGACTTACAGTAAAAATAATAAATAAAATAATGGTGTGGTTCAAAGTATGACGGGACACATAAGTACAGTTTCACGTCAAATGCGGCTGAATTTATCTATGTAAAGTCTCCCCATAAATGATAGAAGGTTTTTATTACTGGTGTAAAATTGCGCGTTTGAAATTCGCACAGGTAGACATAAAAATAATTTTGTCGTATGACGGCATACATAAATGCAGACTCACGTAAAGTAGATATAACAAAAACCAGATTTAACAGTAAAAGTAATAATAATAAATAAAATAATGGTGTGGTTCAAAGTATGACGGGATACATAAGTACAGTTTCACGTCAAATGTATATCATAAAAAACAGACTAAACAGAAAAAGTAGTCTTATTGAATAAAATAGTTTAGTCATTCATAGTATGTCAAGATCCTTAAGTAAAAGTAATATCAATAAATGAAATAATTTTGCCGTTCAAAGTATGTGGTTTTACGTAACCACAGAGTCACTTCAAATGAATATCTAAAAAAGACATATAAAAGAATACTATAATACGTAATTAAGATACTAACAAACGTCAGTACGCAAAATCTATACTTCAAGACCATCTTGTATTATTTGTGAAGTTGATACGGAATATTTATCAACAAGTTCTGGGTATCTTCCGATGAACTTTTAAAAAGTAAAAAAAGTAATAGACACAAATTAGGATTATATACTGCATACGCATACTGCTGCAAATATACTTAGAAAAGACTTCAACACTCTACAGATTTCCACAGAAGAAAACCCAAATTCTGATAAATTGTCTCTTCCTTCTTCAATTCAGTCTACGCCTTTGTCTTTATTGAAATTCATTCCATGGTTACTGTATGATACTGCAAACAGCCATGTCTATTCCGAGGTAATGGCACCAGAGAAATTGCGCAAATGCTATGCAATTGTTGAGTCAATAGTGTTCCTGTTGCAAAAAACAGTTTTACTTCTTTTCATTTAGAAAACCCATAATAATTTTTTTAAATATAATAACGAATTCCTGGAAACTGTCAAATCATACTGCTACCTTGGCATGACACTGCAGCACACAGGAAATCTAAATCTGTGCAGCTCATTGCTTGTTGAAAAGGGTAGAAAAGCACTTTTTAAAATAAAAAAAACAATTGGACTAAATAACCAATGCAAGCTATTAGAAAAATTATTTGACTCCCTAGTTGTGCCTATTGCTCTATACGGTAGTGAAGTATGGGGAATAGGCAAACAACACAGGGATTCAGATCCCTTTGAACACTTGCAGTTTAAATTTATTAAAGAAATTCTAGGAATACATTGTAAAGCATCAAATGCTGCATGTTTAGCCGAGCTAAATAGATTGCCTTTATATACCAGAATAGAATTTTCAGCAATAAAATATTGGCTTCATATACTTGAATCAAATAATTCACTTGCCCTAAAAATATATAAAGCAACTGAAAAAAATAACTCTTGGATAATAAATATGAAAAATCTCATTTCAAGACTTGGTTTTCATTTTATTAATCTAAATCCTATTGATATTAAGATGTATTTAAAACACATTCAAGAGAGAATCAATGATATAGCCTTCCAAAAGCAAGAGACTGACATCAATCAAAATAAAAAAATGAACTTTTTTAATATACTTTATAAACCAAATAAAAGACCCTCGTATGTTGATCAATGCAAATCCAAAAGTGATAGATCAACATTATGTAAATTGAGGTTAAGTGCTCATACTTTATCTATTGAAAGAGGGCGATATCTAAAAATACCAAAGCAGAATAGGTTATGTCTTTGCTGTAACAATGGAGACATTGAAAATGAACTTCACTTTCTTTTAAAATGTTCCTCCTATAAATATGTGAGAGATAACCTTATTAAAAAATTAAATAATGTTCTATTGAACAACAAATTTTCTTCCTTATCATATAACTTACTTATATCAATTCTAAATAGTAATTCCCAAACAATATTAAAAATTGTTGTCAACTATTTGAATGAATGCTTGTTGGTGAGAAACTCATTATTAAAAGGTACTTGATTTTTGTAATAATGTATATGCTTCTCATTTATTTTTTATATATTTCTCTCATAATTATCCACTGTCACTCCTTCATTGTATATATATGTTATTGTAGTTAGTCTTTAATTTGTTGCCATAACCATTTATTGTCAATGTGTTAGTGCTAATAAAGTTATCTTATCTTATCTTATCTTTAGGATTGGCTTTAGAAATGTAAACCAAGTTTGGGTCAAAACGCTTTAATGAAACTTTGAATTCCAATGGATTTTGTGCTTCGCATAGTGAAGTGCGACGCTATCTAACAAGTATTGCAAACCATGAAATTGAGCGAATTCAAGATGGTGTGTTCTTCCCTATAACGTTTTCCAGGTTGAAAATGGTGGGGGGTCTTGTTAAAAAAGTGCTGGTAACGTTGATTTGAATACAGAAACATAGATGTAAAAAAAAACACCTTTCATTCAATGGCACGGGCAGTTTTCAAGTCAGTAATGCAAAAGACTCTATTGAACCGGTTAAGATAAAACGTGGTAATTAGAGATCGTTGACACTGAACGAGGATGCCATGCCCATTATGAATTGTGTCAAGACCTTGTCTGTACTTGTAAAGGAAAAAATCAATGTGCTCAAAAGAATGCATTTGCTTTGAACAGAACCTTTATTGTATAGACCTGTATCCATTCCTGGCAGGTCAAATGTGTAGAAACTATTAATACACGTCTTGTGATGGTTGATGGAAATGGAGATGATAGAAGCAGCAATCATAGTAAAAAACACAGCAGCAACGAGTCTATAAAAAAGACAGAAGTATCCGCAAATTCAATTTGAGGTCCTATTTGGCAGTAGTGTTCTTTTGCTTCTAGATCGATACCCCACCCAATTTGCTAGTTTAATATTTTTGAAGTATTGTTATTCATTAGTCATTACACTTGCTTTTTACCTTAAATTGATATTAATTATAAGCTTACGGGACTCTAAACATGTTATGAGTTAAAAACTGGATTTTTGAAGCTTTGTTTATAAAACGTCGTTTTTTGAAAATTGTTGATAACAAATATTAAGGATTAAGGTTTATGTTTGAGAACAAACATTATCAAAGCCAAAACAGTATGGTTTGTATTGCTGTAGAGATTAGAATTAAAAAAAAATCAAAATTGAAACCCTTAAACATTTCAGCAGATTTGAAAAGATGACCTTTAACCTCAAGTAAAAAAAAAAATAGGATCATATCAGGTCCTTGCGACAGACATAGTGTAATAGTACAAGGTTTCCTCTATCGAATGATGTATTATATAAGTGTGTGTTCGGTGGGGAGATTAAACTAAAAAAATATACCTTCAGTCACCGCACTAGTATGCAACTAAAGTAATACGAATAGTGAAGTCAGTTGTTTATCGAGCCTGTAAATTTTGATACATTCAAGGTAAACTTATCGATCCGTGAAATACACTTTTTCTTTAAAAAAAACCAGGTAGGCAAATTGAATTTCGAGGAGTAGTTTTATTGGTAAACATATTGATTTTGTTATCAATAGATTACTTGAAAACCCAACTTAATATTACTTGTATTACTATGCGCCAATGAAAATTCATGGTCCTACATTCTTTCGATACTTTTATTTAGGCATTGCACAATTTCATGTTTTTTCTGTAACTGTTAATGACGTCTTCATACTAAATCCATTGGATGGTTGAAGTGTAGTGATTGATATTTTAGTCTAAGATACATTATTGTTCTATAAGTTGTTGTTGGCTTTGGTCTAGTTTACAGTAACTTCGAGTTCGCTCGGATCTGTACGTAGTGTCTTTTTGTTGTTGGGATGTACAAGTACCCGGTCATATCCACTCTATTTTTTTGTTAGATGTATTTCTATTAGAATCAATCTGATGTGTTAATCATTTTTCAGTCGACTTGTATAGTTCGTGATAATTGTGTTACACTGTTACACAACTGTGTTAAGTTAGGGGGAGGATTGGGATCCCGCTAACATGTTAAACCCCGCCACATTCTGTATGTATGTGCCTGTAAATCAGTGGTTGTCGTTTGTTGATGTGTTACACATTTGTTTTTCGTTAATTTATGTACATACATTAGGCCGTTAGTTTTCTCGTTTGAATTGTTTTACATTCACGGTGGGTATGGTTGTCCTGCGAGAGAACGTTCTGTGCTGGTGATTCGGTCCTGACGGGTGCTGGTGATCAATGAAAAAATGTAAACAAAGACGAAAATGATGATTTTTGACGTTTTCACTCATAAAAAATGGAAGAAAACAGTTGAGATTTTCAATTTTGTTTCTTATGGGTTCATATGTAAACCATTAAAAAGTTGACTCTCTAAACTGTTTCAGTAAGCGTAACACAAAAATGCTCATTTTCAGAAAATCTAGCACTGAAAAAATAAAACAAAAATGCTCATAGAGTCCGTTTTCTACACCGCAATCCACACGACAAAACTATTTTGTGAAAAAAACATTGCAATTTATTAAAATTTAGCATTTTCTCAATTTATTCATGTCCTGATACTGTGCTAGTGGGTCCTGTCATTGTGCTGGTGGGTCCTGATACGGTGCTGGTGATTTCGGATAAGAAATTGGTCATATTTGAAACAAATGTTACAAAATCAATAAAATTTGGCAGATGATTGTTGTCAATAGGATCTATGACTCCTATTTTAGCTCTTGTGCATCCATTTGGCTGTTTAATGTGTGTTTTCAAATGATCGTAACTTGTATAACATAATTACATAAAAGGGCAACATCTGTCGTCCAATATCTGATAACAATATATAGTATCTAAAATGAGAATAGTTTTATTAAGATATTAAATGCCCCTTACATTGATGCTTCAACAATGACCAAAACCCATGCCGCATAGACATGTTTGTTAGCGCTCCGCATACCTCTCCCCACTTCCACCCAACCAACCCTCCTCATTTCCTCCTTCATTGTTACAGTGGTGTACCAACACAACAATTTATCACATAAAATAATAACACAAAGACACAAATTATTGAACAACGAATGCTCGCAGATACTGAAAGCTAGTTCAAAGCCGCATGTTCAACTAATAGATTAACCATGTTCTCATATACAAAAATCCTAATAGTGTCGATTAAAAAAGTCTTAAAACTTTTAAGTTCACATTTTAATGTTTGATGAAGCAGAACTTTAAAAGTGTGCAGTGAATCTTGTGCTCACAATAGTTATTGTCATTATTATATTTACATAAGACTTATAAAGGAATTAAGAAGTTACACATGTACCAAGAAATATTTTACAGTTCAATTTAATGATCATGAATGGAAGGAAATGGTACGGAAGTTTACATAGGACAAAAAGAAATTGATAGTATTTTTTGGCGAAAGACTTCTTTGCATTATATAGTACAGCTCTTCTATAAAAGCATGAAAAAAAAACTTTGATTGACTTGCTTGCTATGTTTGCTTGGATGTTTTCAAACAATAGGTAGGTGGAGTTTCAATACATACTGGGATTTGCTTGGACAAATACAAACTGACAGGAATTGAAGTTAATGTTTATTGTCCAAACAAATTCTAGTATATAGTAAACAGACTACTTACCTGTTGTTTACAAACATCCAAACAATCATAGCAAGCAATTTTATCAATGGTTTGCTTTGCATATATTAATAGAAGAGCTGTAAATTCTAAAAAAAAATTCTTGTTGTCGTAGATGGTTAAATCCTCAACAAAATCTCAATAACTTTGTTGGAACGAATAAAGGTTTTAAATCAAATTTTCGTGGACTTTTTAGCTTCCATCCTTACGAGGCATGTTAGCTGTTCGTATGCTGTTGCACCTGACGCACGGAAACTTTCACATTTCCATCTTCTTTTCTGAAATATTTTACCCAGCTCATACTTGACAGGATTGTTATCCTAGTAAAAGGTGTAACCAATGAATTGAACACAAGTTGAAAATTCTACAATACTATATAATCCATTTTATGTGTCAATTTGTTCGAAAAAAGTCGAAAAGAAGAGAGTTTTTTTTAATGTCATGATTATCTGTCGCTTTCTAGATCTATGCTTAGCATTTGTTTCAGATGACATGGACTCCTCACCCTGGTGATCCTGCTGCCTTTCATAACTTTATCCGTATACATATATTAATAGATAAACAAAAGGCTGCAACTGGTATTTTTGTATTTAAAATGATTCGTTGTAACGAGAATATTTGTGGTGAATGGAAACCTTGAGGGTAAAAATCTTAAATTGCTTATAAATGTTGCTGGACCCAGTTTCGTTATCTGATCTGAATTTTCTGAAATGTGCAAGGTAGATAGACATTGGCTTTTTGATTTTTTTTACTCGGTAAGTTTTGTCCTAATTGCTTGAACTTTTGCAATATTAAAGCCGATTTCAATGAGTGTGTAGACAAAGGGAATATCTTTGGTTATCTTGCTTGCTGAACAGAAAAGTCATTGTTAGATTATGTAAACTACCCTACTTTAAGAGTAGACTAGTCCGATAAATGACACATCTTTCTGTCTGTAGGACCAGGCTACTTCGAAAGGAGGGTAGTATACATTACCTAACAATGACTTCACGGTTTAGCTAACAAGCAAGCTAACCAAAAATATTACCTTTGCCTACATACTCAATGGAATCGGCTGTAACTAAAAACTCTAATACATTTTAACAGACAGTGGTCATGTTTGTTGATGAATATTGTTTTTCCTAGATTCACTCTTGAAAAGTCATTTGGTAACATTTGGTCAAGTAATTTCAGAAAAGATCTTTTTGTAATTGCGGACGCCAAGACAATACATGAACCTCACACGACCCCTCGACACAGGTGAGCTTAGATATGATCTTATAGCGATTCGGGTTGATAACCAATTGAAACTAGGCCAGTTTTTTGTGTGTGTAGATTTGTATTGTTTTAAACTGTTATGACCGTTTAAAGTTAAATGTAGGTGTTTAATCTAGGAATTTATTTTTTAAACTTATATACTTGTTTTATACTCAATTGGTAGTATGAAGCTACGAGATATTTTAATTTTTGAAATTGACATATTCTAGTCTGCCCTTTCATAAAATATTGATTTTTTTTTAGTGTTCTATCGAACTTTCGAAAAAAATACCTGATAACCGTTCAGACAAAAAAATTATGTTGCAAAAATCTTACAGATACAGCAAGTGATTCTTGATAGCTATAGGATACATTTTTCTTTTAAAATACAACTTTTAAATCTTACGGGAAACTATTCCAAGCTTAAAACTTTCACTGTAACCTCGTTCTAACTTATCCCCCACCCCACCCCCCAAAAAAACCCAACCCAAACAAACATACCCGCAATACTATTGTCATTCTTATAGTCAGCACTTTAAAATTGTTCACAAACAAATGTGTTTCAAGCTGCTAAAGACATATGATTCAAACGCTCAGAAAGTCCTTTGTTCTATATGTTTGCTCTCCATTTTTATGCAAAACCTTTTACATTTTTATTTTATGGGTTATTGTTGAAGGTTAACACATACTTCCTTTGGTTTCTTATGGAAATTTGTCCATTGACAACAAACATACCACATCATCTACTTTATATAAGTATTGTATAAATTACAACGTATTTTGGTGAACTTGCAAAATGATCGTAATCACGAAAATCGTAAACATATTTTTTTTTTATTTTAAAAGGGGGAAAGAAGGGTTCCATTAACAGGCAAATAAATAAGATTACAGTTAATTTAAAAAAAATAAAAAATAGGGGTATTTTTTTCTCTCATAATAACAGTAAACAGATTCACAACAATGTCAATTCCAAGAAAGTTGACAACAGTTAATTAGTCAATAACAGTACAGCATCAATGATCTTGAATATATGCCACTTTTAACTACAATATAAAGGCACAGAACCAGGACATTGGAGCACAGAACCAGGACCGTTTTTCTTATCACCAACACAGCGTCAGGACAATTCCGTTTAACGAACTGGCACGACTTTTGCAATATAATATTGTTGTAATATACTTTGCATGGTACTTATGACGCATCAGAGAAAAATTAAGCAACAAAACAGTCGTTTTATTGCCGTTCTGATACAATGTAAACAAACCCACCAGCACAGAATCAGGACCCACCAGCACCTGACAGGACCAAATCACCAGCACAGAACGTTCTCTCGCAGGACAACCATACCCACCGTGACATTTGTGATTTCGAGGCCTTTTTTATGGCTGCGATATGGGCTTTGCTCATTGTTGAAGGCCGTACTGTGAACCTATAGCTGTTAATTTCTGTGCCATCTGGTCTCTTGTGGAGAGTTGTCTCATTGGCAATCATATCACATCTTCTTTTTATATTTATTAACACGTGTCGCACTAAATTAATTACTCGAATATATTCCTCACTATATGGCCTTTGACACAAGAATGGAAATACACTGTGCACAGAAATGAACTATGTGAATCTCAATAAAGAATAACTATTTTATCAAATAACATAAATACGATAAATTAACGAGATACATGTACATTAAATATACACGAGATAAAGCATTTTATTATCGATTTCGGAGTTTGTTTTCAGATAAAAATACAGAACAGGTGTACATAATACTACAACTATATGATAGTATATTTACATAACTTAACATGTTACATTGAAAACGAATCTTTCCAATCATCATTTCTGTAAAATTCATTTTCATAATATTCCATTACATTCTATAAATCAAACCAGTATAAAAACATTAATTCATAAATTATGCTTAAAAAAAAGAATAGATATGACGAAAGATTTCGAAATTTTTAATGTCACTTTCGGTTTATGAATATGGTAAAGAAAGCAACAAACACCATACCAGACAGTGTATTTGTAGATTGAGTTGTAGAAGGAGCTGTGTTACACAAATTGGCGTTACATAAATACTCTGTATAACTCGAACCTGGTGGTACCATACCATTCTTCTTACAGCCTCTTCTTACTTCTGAAAATATAACCAAGAGATGTACTATCTTAAAACATAAAGAACAAGAATGTGTCCATAGTACACGGATGCCCATCCGCACTATCATTTTCTGTGTTCAGTAGACCGTGAAAATGGGATAAAATCTCAAATCTGGCATTAAAATTAGAAAGATCATATCATGGATGGGAATGTGTGTACTAAGTCTCAAGTTGATTGGACTTCAACTTCATCAAAAACTACCTCGACCACAAACTTTAACCTGAAGCGGGACAAACGGAGGAACGGACGGACGAACGGACGGACGCACAGAACAGAAAACATAATGCTTATAAATGGGGCATAAAATGTATGACAATTAATAGAGCACTGCGAAGAAAGTCAAAATGAAGCAAAACAAAGATACATAAAACCGCTTCAAGTTGTATGCACAAATACGTGTCATTCTGAAATGAGGCCCCTGTGAGTAGGCTAAAACATTTCGCACATATTACATACATACACCACATGGAAAGATTATGAAAGAGTTATTTTACGTGCTGAGAGCATGACAATCTGCTAAGATTGGACGAAAGTAAACTCATCATAGATACCAGGACTAAATTTTGTATACACGCCAGACGCGCGTTTCGTCTACAACAGACTCATCAGTGACGTCCGAATCCAACAAAAAAAAATCATAAAGCCAAATAAAGTACAAAATTGAAGAGCATTCAGATCCAAAATTCCTAAAAGTGTTGCCAAATACAGCTAAGGTAATATATGCCTGAGGTAGAAAAGCCTTATTATTTCAAAAAAATCAAAATTTTGTAAACAGTTAATTTATAAATATAACAATATCAAAGATAATTCATGTCAGCGCAAAAAGTGCTGACTACTGGGCTTGTGATACCCTCGGGGAAATAATTCTCCACCATAAGTGGCATCGACCCAGTGGTTGTAAATAAACTCATCATAGATACCAGGACTAAATTTTGTATATACGCCAGACGCGCGTTTCGTCTACAAAAGACTCATCAGTGACGCTCGAATCCAGAAAAGTTTAAAAAAGCCAAATAAAGTACAAAGTTGAAGAGCATTGCGATCCAATATTCCTAAAAATATTGCCAAATATAGCTAAGATAATCTATGCCTGAGGTAGAAAAGCCTTATTATTTCAAAAAATTCAAAATTTTGTAAAAGGTAGTATACAAAAAAAAAATATATCCAAAAACGGACGCTTAAAAAAGATATTGTGTGTTAAATAAAGGCAACAGTAGTATACCGCTGTTCAAAACTTATAAATCCATGGACAAAAAAAAAAATCGAGGTAACAAACTAAAACTGAGGGAAACGCATTAAATATAAGAGGAGAACAACGACACAACATTAAAATGTAACACACACAGAAACGGACTAAGCATTAGACAAAATCCTATAAGAATAACAAATATAACATCAAAACCAAATACATGTATTTGGGATAGATAAGTACCGTGACACGTCTTATAGTAATGTGAATTCACACTCAAAAATAAGAGAAAACAAACGACACAACGGAAACACAACGTTAAAATGTAACACACACAGAAACGAACTATAATATAACAATGGCCATATTCCTGACTTGGTACAATACATTTTTAAAGGAAAAAAATGGTGGGTTGAACCTGGTTTTGTGGCATGCCAAACCTCGCACTTTAATGGCAATGTTAAATATAACATTAAAATGACAACATAATATTACAGGACTACAATACAAATAAATAGGAACACGCGTATTATGCAAAGAAACACATGAATAATAGATAACAAAAGGCATCAGGTTTAAAATTCAATACGCCAAAAACGCGCCTCGTCCACACAAGACTGACCCAGATATAAAAGTTCGAAAGTCAAAAAAAAGTTCAATGTTGTACAGCACTGAGGATCAAAAGTTGAAAGGTTAAATCAGCAATAAGTTTCAATCGTAGGCACATATATATCCACAAAGAAAATGAGAAACATTAGATAATTCTTACATTCAGTCAATTGATTTATTCGTAATTTCTAATCAAACTAAGTATTCTCCTTAGTGTTATGGTTCAACACATATCGCGATAAAGAAGTATGCTAAGATTGAAGGTCACATTTTATCAAATATAGATGGCAGGTGGCAGGATTTCGTCGCAGAATGAATTGTGACAAAATTTGATTTTTTTTTATAAGCTATATCTTGATATATTTTAATGTTAGAAATCTTTATTACATAGTATGGCTATGCAATGATAATAGCACGATATAAAAACAATACCATAAGCAAATATTATTTTTTTTTGTATATAGATATAGGAATATATTTATCAAAGGTACAAGGATTATAATTTAGTAGATGTGGTGTGAGTGCCAATGAGACAACTCTCCGCCCAAATAACAAATTTATAAAAGTAAACCATTATAGGTCAATGTACGGCCTTCAACACGGAGCCTTGGCTCACACCGCACAAAAAGCTATAAAGGGCTCCAAAACTACTAGTGTAAAACCATTCAAACGGGAAAACCAACGGTCTAATGTATAACCCGCATATGTTGTCTCACATATTTTATTTAAACACCGCTTTGGAGAGTCACAAGTTTTAAAAAATATATGTCCATAATCCACTTTACTAGAATGGTCTGATTATAACCACAATTAAACGAATATGAAAAATTAATGTGTGTGCTATACATTTTCTAGAACCAATGACACCCTTGTTCACCTTTACTTTCCGATTTAAAAATGTAAGGGTCATTTGAGCTTTAAGTTCTACGTATACAAGGCATCATTATATCCTATTTGTATCAATTGCGTGAGTCCAAAACCTGACAAAGGATCAAGTTATATCATACGCCAATCCATATTCATATAGACACGTACACTTTCGTTAATACCGGCCTCTACATTTTGCGTTTCGTGGCAGTTTCATCACCACGATTAAAAGAAATCTAAGGAATATTTTAATCGAATTTAGTGTAGAAATATTTGGAAATATTATATACAAATACTTGTTACCATAACATGGAATAATATGGATTGAAGTTGTTCCATTTGTGACAATTTCATGTTCCTATAAATCTTTAATTTTTATAAGTTTGAAAAAATCTAGTGCCAAAGATTTATTTTTGATATACACATGTATATCAGTGTATTAAGAATTCAAAATGAAGAAAACTATAAAATGGATCCCCAAAAAGAGACTTGGTTACAAAAAAAAACCCGATTCTAAAAGGCAAATAAAGTATACATACCACTGGCATAAGAAAATAAAACCCATTTGTAGCATTGTGTGTTACAAGAAACAGTTTTCAAGTAGTTTGGCAATGGATCTGTCAGGCCACAAGAACTTTGTTGATTGGACGAAGTACAATTATAACATTGAAAAGCTGAAAATATAAAGTAACATTAATAGCATTTGTATACGATATACACATATATAGCATGGTTGAAATCTCCATAAACAGTTTAAAACCGGCCAAGTACATTTTTATGTGTCTTTCCCAACCAAAGAACATAGGTAGTTGTAACCCGACGTCTCTTTTTCTTTGTATTAAAAGAAAATGGTCTTAACAAAATTTTCAATTTTTTTTTTCTTCACTACTTTTTTTTAAACCAAATACTTTAAACAAAATATTTGATGCCTCTTCGCTTAACAAGTGACATTTAGGAGTAAAAAAAAAAAGAATGGTCAACCGATTCCGAAACGATGGAAATAAAGCAGATATCTACTCGAAACACTGCTGAAAAGTTACGCGAGATTTGGCGGAAAAATGTTTCGGAAGAGGAGAAAACACCAAATCAATTCTGGAAAGGTAAGATGTAATTTCTAGATTATTATTCTTAACAGTAGGGTAAAAAAGAATAAATGAAGTTAACACAGGTAATTGAAAAATGTTTATTCAAAAGGGCTAAAACAAAAGTTAACCTTATCAATGTTCAGAAGCAGACATGTGCATTTCCAAATGACCAAAAGCAAGCAACATAGCAATTAAATCATCTGTATCTAGAGGATTTCGATACCCTGTACATCAATGTGTTACGCAGGCTCTATTAAGTAATAGATGTCTGCAACGCTGGAAGAGTAGTTCTCAGTCCAGAACAAGGAACGCTTTACACAAAAACTCTTTAAATTAATTGAAGTATCTCAAAACATTAAAAGCAACTACGAGGACGAGTCAAAACAACAACAACAACAACAACAATTTTTATTTGTCAATCAAGACGCCCCGAGGAGCAGTACAATTATAGTTTAAATTAAAGTGTACAAATAATTGTGGTGATTTTTTTCATTGAAGTTACAATACATGACAATAAAACTAAAACTATATTATATAAGAGAAGGGAGACAACAGACACAGTATATATTCTCAAAGATAATGAGTGAGTGAACACAATCAGTACCGTTTTATAATTAGAGGAGCTGTGGACTACTCATGTGTTAATACTTAGTTTTACTCTTCTAGTCTTTATTAAACAGGAACCAACGAAAATTCAGTTTAAGTGTATGGCCAAAACACTCCGAGGAGAAAGAAAAGAAAATAAGAAACGTTAATATATATATAATTATAGATGTCAATGAATTAAATGCAAATCAAATAGAACTTTTTAAAAGAGTCTTAAATTTTAAACCGACGCATACATCCATTCATTAAGAACTTGAAGAACACATACAAACATTTTTACATAGATAAAAGAAATACAATGAAGAGGAAGATGAATGTTCAATAAGGAAAACAAATCAAATTTCATTTCCTCAAGTGAAATAATGTTTATCTTAAAAGATGCATAGCAACTTATTAAAATAGTACTCCCACTTCAGCGGGAAACATTTTGTTCTTGTGACAAACAACGTAAAAATGTCCAAAATCTTGTTAGAAAATGAATATTCTTACTAAAAAAATTGCGAATGAAAATGTGGAATGTGTCAAAGAGCCAACAAGTAGCATTTAGTATTGCTGATTTTCATTCAGATACCAAGTATCCCGCTTAAACGAAAATGAGAGAGACGGCGTTTTAAGCAGATAAGATACATCAATTTCATTTTTGAACAATAAATAGGTATAGTTTTAATTGTCTTTGGCGAATAAATATTCTGTGTCATTTTTTTTTATATTTAAATGTATGAACAATGATTGTCCGAAATATGCATGTACACTATTTTCACTGGATAACGATTGTTGAACCATAGTTTTGTATGAAACCCATACATATGGTAATACAGAACACACAAAATTAAAAGTATTCAGTCTCAATGAAATACCTTGGCGTGTGCTATAATAATTTGGAATCACTACTATTATATACGATTGTTAAAATTGATATTTACCGGCACCCAAAAGTTCACAGTACAGAGAAGATATTTTTTTTCCAAAGGACTCAGTAGGTATGTTGATTGTTCATTTTGTCCATATTCTATGTATATCTCCAAGCGTACTTTTTTAATTTCGAATAATGTCATAAGATGCCAAAGTTTAAAGAGATTAAACTCAGTATTTTAGCAGTTGTGACTTTATTTTACATATATCAGTGACGATAGAAATACGATGTTTTCAAAGAAATTGAACAAAGTATTAGGACTACACGGAAACTATTATGCTATGTGTACTAGCTATCAAGAGTGTACATGTGTGGTGAAGATTTTGTCTATTTGCGCCTATAATTCAACCACTTTGCTATTTCAAAATCTGTAATTTGAATCTAATATAAAATTAAAGTAATAAAATTAAAAAATAATAATTACCTGAAACTTCACCAATGATAAAAACACAAATAAACAATATAACGACTGTGACCCTCATCTTTCCAATTGTTAGAATATCTAATGTAAATTGTTTTAAAACTCGAGGCGATATATGTTGAACGCAATGTTTGCCGACAAAGATGAAGTGGAAGATTAATGTTCAGGTAGGCGAAAAAGGAAAGTTCATTTTTTGATTTCCTCAAGTGAAGAAATGTGAATATTAAACTTGAGACCCTGACATGGATACTTATCAAAAACAATACTTCCTCTCCAACTGGAAACATTCTATGTTTGTGACGAATAAAGTAAAACCCATCCTAAAATGCCCATTATAGGGTGAACAAATTGACATTCTTACTCAAAGTATTGTTATTTGTTTTCAGAGTTCAAGCTTCCCATTTTCAAGAAAACTACAAAATGTAGACAGACAACTTTTAACGCAAATTAGATACACCTATTTCAATTTTAAACCATAAATGGGGAGAGTTTTAATTGAATTTGACGAAATAAACAAATGCGAGATATACATGTACACTTCTGTTAATGTGATTGCTCAACCATAGTTTCGTTTGAAACGCATATTGAAATAAAGAACACAAAAGCAGTTTTCACTCTCAGCTGAAATACCATGACATTGATATCAGCACGACTATTTGATTGTAAAAAATTATAATTAACTAACACACTAAGTTCACAGAACAAAGAAGATTAATTCTCAAGGTTTTTTTCAAAGTACTAGCTAAGATGATCATTATTTTTGTCCAAATCCTATGCAAATCTCCAAATTACTTGATATTATCTTGAACAATAATAATAATATAAATACAATATTTATAGAGCGCATTATATAATGACAAAAATTACTCTAAGCGCTTCACATTAAAAAATATATAAAATACAAAAATACATAAATCATAGATTACAAAGCACTATCTTAAAAGAATTAAACAAGCAAATAAAAATTTATAAGATACTTATAAAAGAAATAAAAATGCATGTACTCTAAAATATATAAAACTGTCTAAAACTAATGCAGTCAATTAAAAGTATATAAAAACTACAAGAAATCCTTAAAAGCAGTCCGAAATAAATGAGTCTTGAGTTGCTTTTTAAAAACATCTAAGGAATTTACACTCCGTAAAGACGGTGGCAAATTGTTCCAGAGTGTAGGCGCAGCCTTGTCAAAACGCCTCTCACCGTAGCTTTTCGTTCGAACGTCATTTGGAGGATGAAGGAGCATACTATTTTCCGACCTGAGGGATCTACTTGGCTTGTATGGCGTAATTAAATTTTGAAGGTAACTCGGAGCCTTGCCATGCTGTGCTTTGTACACATATAAAATAAGTTTGTATTGGCAACGGTAATGTATGGGTAGCCAGTGTAACGAAATTAAAACAGGTGTAATTGAGTCAAATTTCCTTTTTCGTGTTATCAAACGTGCTGCTGTGTTTTGTACCCGCTGCAATTTACTGATAATGTTGGTGTTAGTACCGTACAACAATGCATTGCCATAGTCCAGCCTTGATGTTACTAGGGAGCATACTAGTGTTTTACAGGCTTCAACAGAAATAAGAGATCGAATTCTACCAATATTCCGAATTTGGTAAAAACAGGCCTTAGTGATCGCACTGGCTTGATGTTCCATACTGATGGTTTTATCAAAGTACATTCCCAGATTTTTCACACAAGAAACGTCGCTCAACACTGTTCCATCAAACGTCAGACGAAAATCTGAAAGATGCTTCAATTGATGTTTTGGTGCAAAGATAATTAATTCAGTCTTGTCTTCATTAAGTTTAAGCATATTGGCACTCATCCAATCACCAATATCAGACAAACATTTTTCTAGGCGTTTGGACAGATCGCTCCAGTCTCCTTTCGGTTTTATAATTTGATACACCTGAGTATCGTCTGCGTACGAATGGTATGACATTCCGTGGCGTCTACAAATTTCGCCTACTGGTTTTGCAAAAATACAATATAGTTTCGGCCCTAAGACCGAGCCCTGCGGTACACCAAAGTCGAGTTTGATATCGTCAGATTGTACTGATCCTATAGCAACACGTTGAGTTCTGTTTATAAGATACGATTTTAACCATAGCAAAGCATCTCCGGTAACGCCAAAAGAATATTCCAAACGATCAAAAAGAATCTGATGGTCGATGGTATCAAAAGCGGCCGATAGATCGAGCATGAGCAAAACGGCACAACAGTTATTATCTAATGCATAGGCAATATCGTGATGAACACGTAAGAGTGCAGTTTCCGTGGAATGACATGTACGGTAGGCTGACTGAACACTATCATGTAGAGAATGTGAACTCATGTGATTTTCTAGTCGAATGTCGACAACCTTTTCCAGTGTCTTTGAAATGAAAGGTAAGTTGGAGACTGGTCTGTAGTTTTTGAGTACCTCTTTATCTAGATTTGGTTTCTTAAGTAATGGTCTCACAACAGCTTGTTTGAACGACAAAGGTACACATTGTTCTGATAGCGACTTGTTGACTATATCTGTGATTGACGGCAACAAATGATCCACACAAGGCTTAAGAAGTTTTGTTGGTAACGGATCAAGTTCGCAAGACTTTGTAGGAGCAGCCAAGATAATTTTACGAAGTTCGTCATTTGAAACTGGCGATAACGATCTTAATGGTTTACCTTCGAATTTTATATCAGCTCTCATTGGATCACGGTTGTAATGTGCTGCATCATTCTTAGCCGTGAGATTGTCACGAATGGCACTTATTTTTCCAACAAAAAATTCACAAAATTTGTCAGCCAGAACTTTTTCATCTTTATGCGAAGGTAGTATGATTTCTCGCCTATTGCCCATTAAGTCATTTGTCAAACGATGTTCTATCTCGGATATTTTTGTTGAAAAATAGTCCTTCTTGGATTTAAGGAGAAGCTTGCTTGCTTTCAGACAGGTCTCTTGAAATATTTGACGATGAACTGTCAAATTCGATTTCCGCATTCGTCGTTCTGCTTTTCGACGGTCTCTCTTAGCTAAGCGGAGTTCGTCTGTATACCACTCAGTGTTAGGACGCATTATGATGTTCCTCGATTTTAATGGTGCATGCCTATCGATGATTGAACTAAGCTCAGTGTTATACAGGTTTACTATATTTTCAACCGGCCCTTTACGATTTTGAACTATTTTAGTGCTGCTCAAATCTTGTATGAAGTCAGTTGTTTTGATGTCACTAAATTTGCGATAAGACACGGTATGTCGTTGTTTCGGTGGCTTTGAGATCTTCAATGATGTAAACAAAGCTAGGTGATCACCAGAAAGATTACCATTCTGATCGAATAGACATGGGTCCTTAATGGATGGAGATGTTTGCACTAGCGTGCTGTTGTCTCTTGTTATAACGACATCAAGTGTGTGGCCCTTATTGTGTGTTGGTCCTTGGACCTGTTGTACCAGTCCATGGTCGAGAAGAGTTTCATTGAATTTCCGAGTATCACTCGCATTTACATTATCCAGGTGAAAGTTAAGATCGCCCGTAATAAGCAACTCGTTTGGTATGACAACAAGCCGATCTAGGAACTCGGACCATTCCTCAAAGAATGTGGTGTTTTTCAGTTTATTTGTCCGAGATGGAGGAGGACGGTAGATGACGCATAGTCGGAAATGTTGTGATTTAACTTCCACATCGCATTCTAGCAATTCAAAATGTGTGAAGGTTTGTGCGTGTTTGGAACGCTTAATTTCAATATTTGATTTGTGGATAACGGCTACACCACCACCTGTCTTTCCTTTTCTCGAAATTTGGTGAATACGGTATCCATTTGGAGTAATTTCCGAGATAACTTGTTTGTCAATTGAAGTACCTAGCCAGGTTTCGGTCAGTGCTAGTATATCTGCATCATTTGAAAGCATAAAATCACAGATCGAAGTCGATTTGTTCTTTACGGATCTTGCGTTAAGTGAAATGAGAGAAATTCTATCAATGATTTGACTGATAGCTGTTCGCGGAATCTTTCGAAGATACGATGTTTCACCAACGAACGTTTCATGAGTGTTCTCGTCTGATCTATGACGAATTAGAGTCCTGATCGTATGTGTATCGTTACTATTAACAGTTATGATAGATGAAGATTGTGGTGTTATATGTATCAAATTTGTATGGGAAATAGTTCCTCTGTAGGAATGATAAGCACACGAAACCCTGTTTGATGTCACAACAGTGCGGATTGGTCGGGAAAAATTTCTTCCGGCTTTTGTCCCCCGTCTCGTCTTATGGGTAGATTTCACGATGGACGTACTGTATTTTGAAATATTTTGACACGTAATCCACGGATGGCTGAATACTTGAGCCGTAGATAAAAATAGCCTGACATGTTGTAATGAGTTCATGGCTGATTAATCACAATTAAAGTTTGTTGACAAAATGTAAATGTTCTCTAATAATGTTATTTCTTGCTGAATTGTTTAAATAAAACAGTCATTGATGGAATATAACACTATTTACGATAGAGTCAAAATTTAGGAAGAAACAATGTCTGGAAGTCACAGAAAAGGCAGAAATATCACTTACGTTGTGGGAGCTGCCATAAGCGCTAACCAACCATTTCTTCGATACAGTACAACAATGTATCAAGAAGCCAAAGTTTATAAGAAATTGATCAATATTTTAGCAGTTGTGACATTTTTACATATGACCCTTTATCAATGACGTTTAACAACATGATGTTTATTTTTTTTTAAAGAATTCAACAAACTATAAGACAATGTGGACATTATTTCGTCTGTGTGTACTATGAAAACCGTGTGATAATGATTTGGTCTATTTGCACATATACATCAACATTTGAAAATTTCGAAAACACATAGTTTTAATCTAAGGTACAATTAAAAGTTAGAAAAAAATAATTACCTGAAGCATCACCAATGATAAACCCACACATAAACAATATAACAACTTTAAACTTCATCTTTCCAGTTGTTGGAATATCTAATGTAAATTGATAACTCGAGGCTATCACGAGATGTTGAACTTATATGCATCTAAATAAAGTGTGATAACCTTAGGTAACTGATCCTTAATCCATTGCGACACTATTTACTTTATCTGATATGAGACAAATACAAGTAAAAATAATGATTTTATCATTCGTAATATAACTTCTGAATCGCATATAAAACGGGCGGGTAATACAAACATAACAGAAAATGTTAAAAATATCGAAGTACACAGCCTCAATCCGTTTGTAGTACATGTAATTTGGTTGTTTTATGTCTTTTGTAAATATCAAACTTTTATTAAAAAGAGAGATAAAATGATAATGTATAAAATGAAAGGTCACAACGGAAAATTGAAGTCATCTCTACTCTCTATTGCCCACTACGCTCAAAGTTATGATGTAGCCCTACATCTCAAGCTAATTTAAATAGGTTTTAGTATCTTTTTATCATAGTCACTTAACTTTGAATTAGCATTGAGATAACGACATCTATACAGTGGAACGGAGAGTTAAAAGATAATGGGAGCATCACTTTTTTCATTCTTCTTGAGATGTCAGGTATACGCCAATGAGACACAGACTCAATAAAACAAGTGAAGAAAAGAAACAACAATCTATTGGGTCCACAATGCTCTTCAATATTGTACTTGTTTTGCTTTATAACTATTTTGATCTGAGCGTCACTGATAAGTCTTATGTAGACGAAATGCGCGTCTGACGTATTTTAAAAATTATAAGCCTGGTACCTTTGCTAACTATTAGTCACAAATTCTTTTTGTCCTTATTTCTGTGAACAGATAAAACTACCATGACAACACACATGAGCAATGTAACACTTATTTTACATAGAAATGAAGACAAAAAAACCCGACTAAACTTACGTTTGATGCACACATTTTTAATAACACAGTAAATATTTTGACAAACTAGAAGTTTATAGTGTTTACTTCAGAAGTATAGAAATAAAAAACAAAATCAAATAAAACATCATCCATGTCACCAAAATACATCCATTATTTGTATTTTCTATTTCTGTAACTTTGTATGTAGTAAACAAAGGCTGTACTCGTTTATTTAACCATTCCAAAGCAACTGTGTCGTTTTCTTCTTTCAGGTATGGTGACACCTTCACCCAAACCTCTTTATGGTAGTTGTTAATCCATTTGATCTACAGTACATAAAATACCATTGTAATATACAAAAGGTAAGGGGGGAAATGTATTTGTCTCAATGTTCCATCTAAAACGTTAGCTCAACCAAACAGTGTCTAATAAGTCACAACCTTTCACATTTTACAATCATTTCGTGCAGTTTTATCCGAGTATAACGGACTGTTTGAAGTATTGAAAAACATCGTTGCATAACAAACAAATATGCTTTGACATTAAATTAAGATAAATAGTTTGCTGCCACGGTCTGCCACCAAGCTCGTTATCAGTTCAACTAACAGGTGATAATATCATTATACATTTGATGCTTCCGAAGTTTTAATCTGGATTTATTTAAATCATATCGCCATCGTAGTGAATATGTCACAATTGACATATTTCATATACTGTATCATCTCGTTCGGGTGATATTTATCGAATTTGACATTTATTCGGTTTTAGTTGCGTTTTCATTCATTGTTTTCCGGATGTTCTTATCTGATTACCGCATTTTTTACCTGTTATTCACTACTTATTGACCATTTAAGACATTTGAAACAGAAGAAATTTTATCATTTCTGTAACAAAATCTTGAATCGGAGGTTGTTTTCACAAGATCCTTTTTATCTCATCACAGCATTTGCATATCAAACAAAGGCACAAAAGAACTATACTTACCTGTTGGTCACTTAGTAAGCTGGACTTGATCAAATGAGGTTCATATGGAACAAAAGTTATTGTGTCAAATTCCAAAAAGTCACACTTAGAGAAGTTGTTCTAAAATATACATGTAACATCTAACTATATTTAAATTGAATGAACACAAGGTTATAAGGCATATTCTTTTTTTTTATGTTTAAAGTTTTCGTTCACTTCCTTTTTATTATCTTCTTTATATAAAACAGTACTTTGCATCCAAGATATTGAAAGTCTTTATGATGGTTTCATTGATAATGAATGCTTACGAAAATAAAACCTTCTATCTTTTTTCTCTCGAAATACTATACTAATGTGAGTTCCGTTATGGATAAATATTTCACATGTTCGGTTTCAAAAAATAACTTGTTCCGGTTGTTTTAATTCCGAAAACATCGAAGCCCTCTAGTAACAAGTGGTTTTCTCCGGGCACTCCGGCTTCCTCCACCAATAAAAACTGGCCGCCACGAAATAGCCAAAAAGCCCAGCAACAAGTCTCTCATATCTTCATCTTGTACAATTGTGCAATATTAAATTTGAACTATATAAATCTGTAGCCATTTGATCCCTTTATATTTCTGAATAATTTTTTTCCTAATGTATATGCAGAAATGCAAATGAGACGTTTTGATAAAGACTCAATATTTGTCTTCATGAAATCTTTATAAACCTGCTATTAATATGTTAAAACTTTCAATATTTTTTTTTAAATATTAAAGACTAGTTTACTGGTATGAAGTCCGATACAGGTGCCAGTGTTTATCAATATGTTCCAGTTGATATGTTATGTGTTTCTGCGTTTGCGCAAGTGAGAATTTTGTACACTTGTTTTTCCTATCTGTTAATTTCCTGGCGATCCCATCATTTTCAGCAGCCAGATTCATGCAAATTCCAAATTAAAGTTTATAAACTTACATTTCTGTTCATTTTCTTCACAATTACTACATTTTCTATTCTCATACCAAATTTTCCCACTTCATAATATCCAGGTTCTGTAAAATATTTTTTATTTTGTTCATAAAAAGTAACATAACAAAAATACTAAATCCAAGTAAAATTCAACATGGAGAGTCCCAAATACATATATTTCTATATATTCTTAGCTTGAATATTTTCTATATTGTTAGGTTTTGATGCCATGTTACACGTTTGTGTAAGTTTATCAGTAACAGACTTTGAGTCATATAAATGAAACACAGCACATTCGATGAGCAAAACAACTTAAATCTGATGTTATTTGCAATATGATTATTGTTTCTTGAATTTTCAATCTATTTTTTATATCATATTTTTTTAGATAATCTTCTATTTATACTCGTACCATTAGAGAAGCACATATTCTCCTCAACTGGATAATCAGCTGGATCCGGTATATGTAGAAGCTGAGTTTGATCTGAAATTATATTTCCTATAAATTCTAAGTCTAAAAACAAACTTTCATTTCTTGGTTCACATCTATAAAAAGAATGATATGTGTTGTAAAACTGATGAAAGAACGGCAATCAAAAAGTAGCCTTAAAAAATTGTGACAATTTTTCAAAAAGACCAATATCAGGCAGAAGGCTTGACATCTGTACTAGAAATTGTTACCAAACTAGTTATTTTCAATTCACACTATAACGTATATCATGCATTCTTTGTGGTATAGGGAAAGTTATTTAACTATTTATTTACTTTATATGTTCTATTAATAAAGGCAACAGTAGTATATCGCTGTTCAAAAGTCACAAATTGATTGAGAAAAAACAAATCTGGGTTACAAACTGAAACCAAGGGACATGAGGACATTTTAAGAAACAAATGGTGGGTTGATCCTGGTTTTTTGGCTAACTAAACCTCGCGCTTTTATGGCAATGTTAAATATAACACTGAAAGGACAATATTACATTACAGGACTACAGTACAAGTAAACGCAAACGCATTCACGACAGAGAAATACACAGATTAACATTGCAATAATACATTTCGACATGCTAATAGGTATCAAAGGTACCAGGCTGATAATTTAATACGCCACACGCGCGTTTCATCTACATAAGACTCATTAGTGTCGCTAAGATCAAAATAGTCTGAAAGCCATACAACCATAAAGTAAAAAAGCATTGATGACTCAAAATTCCAAAAGGTTGTGCCAAATACGGTTAAGGTCATCTATGCCTGGGATAAGAAAATCCTTAGTATTTAGAATAAGTCATACTTTTGCAAACAGTAAATTCATATAAAAATGACCATATAATTGACATTTATGTTAGCACTGAAGTGCTGATTAACCACAGAACAAAAACAGCACAACAGAACCTTGTATTGTCTATCACACGACTTGATCGACGTCACAAAAGTGACGTCATAGGAAAATATATAAAATTTTGATATACAAAATGTAGATAAAGATTAGGTTTGAAATTATCGTATTATATGTAAAAGTATCTTTGAAGTATAATTAACAATTAGAAATGGCACAAACATCTGTCGAGAAAACCTACCGTATCCAAAGAAATTGGTTTCCAACGGTATGTCACTTGTGTAGCTAGCTCTAGAACTAGATATACGAGCTGGACCTTCTACAACTACGCCATAATGAGCAATACCATGGCCTGTTTCATGGGGATAGTCAACTCCGATCTCCCAAAGTGGTTGTCTAATAGCCGAATCTATTTCTTTTCCTACAAAATGCAATGCAAAAACGTAAAACCTCCCTATTATGTTAAGTAGTTCATGTGAAAAAAGTGGCTTAAAATATGTTGGGCAAATGCAATTAGCATATATATGCAATCAGAAATAGGTCGACTTTTATCATTTCAATATTGCCTTTAGAATTTATGAATGATGATCGAGATTTAAAACACAAATAACGCAGGTATCCGAATATTGGATGTTATCAAGACAAACATGACTATATTTACAAACACACAAAATTCAAAGTTAACAAACATTCATATTATATAAAAGTATATAATATATTTTAATATTTTGAAGGAGTTGATACCTTTGCAAATTTGAAAAAATAGAGGTAAAATAAGCACAATGATATTGTTATTGTGATCTTATGGATGGAACCATGCTCAACTACCGTCAGGGAGGAGGTGGTTTCGATCCCTTCTTTAGCCAAACTAAAGACTTTATAACATGCGGTCTTAGATCTTCAGGTACAAGTTAAGTTATCTGTAATTTATCGATAATATCATATTCTCGATAATGACATTTTGACTGAGTTTTGAATTGCATACGGAAGGGAATTCAGATATATCAGGACTAACTTCTTCTTTAGATGCACTCGGTCCCGCTCTTTTTGGAGATCATGCGATCCCCGCAGTATTTCTTTGTATCTTTGAATTGTCATTTTTAAGTCGATTTGCGAGATATGAACATAGCTTAACTATTGTTGCATTTATATTTATCGTTGCATGAATACATGTTATAAAAGTCGATAGATATTAACCATTCATTTATCAAGGTTAAAGAACATTATTTTAACCTTATTCAAATAAATGACTTATATCAGCTGTATCAATTAAACGTAAAATACCGGTTCGACCCACAGGAAACTTGTGCATAGCAAGGTTGAGATGTGCCATCAGTACTCTTGTATATATTTCCTGTAAGAAAAGTGATAATTGGCAGCCATTGCAATCATTATCGTTCACATAAATATTCAACAGAACAATTTTATATCTGATCGATTTAGGAGCGCACGATAGTTTCAAAAGATGCACACTCTAACGAAGTTAACCCATTCAATCCAAAACAGAGAAAATCAAGTATCTTGCAGAATAATAGTGTTAAAAAAAGACAAGACTTTGTAAGCTAAACCTCTCACTTGTACATGACAGTCGCATAAAATTCCATTATATTGACAACTATGTGTGAACAAAACAAACAAACATTATGGGTAAAAATGCAAAAAAGAGGGGTACAGCAGTCAACATTGTGTTAATATCTCAATCGCTATAAAACAAACAAATATGTAAACAAACTTTTACCATGGCATATCAACACAATGACGGGGTGTATAAGTATTAATATTTATTGTTCGATAAGTGTAATTTATTTGTGTAAAAAGAGGCAGATTTGTAAAAGCAAATTTCTTGTTTCTAAATCCTTAATATCTATTTCAAATGTTTTATATCGTTATCCGCTGCTTTACCTGAATAACATATTGTTTAAACTAAAAGGAAATGCTTCATACAAAAATTAATACGTTTTATCTAAGTTCATAGATTCAATATTTTATTAGGAAAATTTGATAGATAAACCTTGATTACTACGGCAAGTGTAGTCCCAAATCGTACCATTTCATTTTCATATTCATCATCCGGAACAAAAATGACCAACTATTATAACTATTTTAAAAGAAAAAGTAATTGCTTTTCCTTTCTGTGTACTAAATACAAAGCACATTTTTAAATAAGATCAATCAACCTTTTCATGATCCGACGGAATACCATAATGGAATGTTCTGGTCAAATCACTTGTTCCATCCCTGTAAGTAATAATAGCATGTGTTCATTCATTCGATTCAACCACGCTTCACATTTATTATATTAAGATTGGAATTGTACTTTTTTCCCGAAAGAGGGCATTACTGAAATTGTCCGATAAATACAGTTCTGCTTGGTTCATTTAAAATCCGTATACTTGATATCGTCACAGGAATTTGATATGCAAATAGCTGGAGGTGTTGTCCAAATTCTCAAAGACAGGAACAAATAATCTCTCAGTGTCATGAATTCATTAATCACTAGAAATGACGGAGGAAGAAGAGCAGCCATAGTGATAACAACAAACAAGATACAAACCACCATCGATATAGTCAAAATGTGTTTGCAGTAGAAAGGAGACGCTATGCCCAAACGATCCATTTAAAAGTCATAGAGATAACCATAATGTGAACCAATGAATAATTAACATCAAATTCTTCGAAACGCCAAAACAACACATACGATTACAAAAATCAACATGAAAAAGACATGAAAAAATTAAAGCTAGGGCATAACAACCGCGTATTTCATTATGTGCCTAAATATTGGTAGCTTGTTTTTTTCGGCGTGCGTTACCTCCATTAAGGTTTTATATGACGTAAATATTTTCATGAAAATCGTACAAGAAATCGTATCAAATCGACAAATTTCATAAAAATCTACTTTCTAGTTTCCTGATAATTTCTTTAATCATCAACGGAAAATTCCAGGAAGGTATGTTATAAATCATGTTAGAACAGACGCACTGTGTACTGGTCTGATGAAACTACCGAATATATTAAAAAAGAAGATGTGGTATGACTGCCAATGAAACAACTACCTACAAAAGACCAAAATGACACAGACATTAACATCTATAGGTCACCGTACGGCCTTCAACAATGAGCAAATCCCATACCGCATAGTCAGCTATAAAAGGCCCCGATAAGACAATATGAAACAATTCAAACGAGAAAACGAAAAACAGACAAGCAGACCAACACCAGCGGTAGTGACAAAGCGCTAGAAAATGAAAAGAAATATAATTTTTTTTATTTTGGTTCGTCCAAAGCGCTTTACTTCATAAGCAAATAGATTTGAAAACCAAGCCAATTTTAAACATAATAAGTTGCCAAATGTAACAGGCTTATAATTCCATACGCCAAACGCGCATTTCGTCTACATAAATCAGGCCTTTGCATTTTTGATTTAAATGTATTTCACATTATGCCATACCATGGACTTTTATATCCTAATATACGGTATTAAGTTTTGCTCAGTGTTGTAGGCCGCATGGTTGCCTTTAATTGTTAACAGTCTAGTGATTTAGTCTCATGAATTGTTGTCTGATTTGCAATCATTCAACATATCTTTTCTTATGTCGAAGTTACATGAACAAATGGTAGTTGAAAAGAATGGTCAAATCCACCAAAGGTCAACTTTACCTTAATAATCACAGAATTCATGCAATGTGTCACAAATTATATATATATAGTATATGATATATTTTACGAATACATTTATTTAAATATGCAAAGGTTTTTTCAAATCTTACAGATATTGTCCTCCAGAATCCATTAGAAATGATTCAGACGTAGCAAGATGTCTAGATGCATTTTCTACAGGATACGCTAGTAGAGGTACAGTTGATATACCACTGCCTGCCAGAGCTAGAAAACTCTCGTCTCTGTACAGATTCAGTTCTCTGAAATATGGATTATAGATATCTTAATTGGGGAAACTAAATAAACTTTACATGTAGAAATTATTTCTAAAACACGGCTATGAACTTATTTCGTTTTGACGATTAAAATGAAATCCTACTATTCAATAGTTATAGTACACCTTACTATACATATTATGCTTTAGATAAATATATACACAATTTACTTCCATTTAGCTAAATTTCAAGTGAAAATATCACTTAAAACTAACATTTTACAAACGAAAACAAGAAAGAAAAGAATCATACATAAATTTAACAAGATTTGAAAATTACCTAACATAGAATTTCAAACAACAACGCAAAATAAAGATCTCAAGTGAACATTATTTTGGTCTAATACTAGCAAAATTGAGTCTATGAAGAATGGAATAAAGCAGTTTGACTGTATGGAATTCTTTGAATTTAAAAATGAATATTTTTGTAATCTTCTTCACATGTCCGCGATTTCCCGGGTGTCTTCTTGTATTTACATATGATACGAATACAATGGTTTTATATATAGTAGAATACACAAGAATGTGATATGTTCTATAGGGCATAGTAATAGGACAGTTGTTGTACCTTGAGTTCGGTATTCTTGTTATACGTACAATTTAATACGAGAAATAGTTTGAACATATAATATGGCAGAAATCTACAAACGTTGTTTGATCATAATTTAGTAATTAAACAGGAATATGTGTATTGTACAGAAGAGTAATGGTAGACGAAGGTTTTAATTCTTGCCAATATCTGTTTAAGATACTCATCCTAAAGCATACTAAAAGTATGAAAGATCACGTATTAAAACAGTTCCAAATAGAAAAATGGCGCGTGGTTTTGTTTCAGCTCAGTACCTTCTTGTGTGTATAGCCTCTATAGTTGCTTTATATACTGTCCATGGAATTCCTTCAGAAATCTGAATAAAGAATAATAAAAGTGATAATCGTCGGTTAAAATGAGGTAGCTGTGTAAAATTATATAACGTTTGATGCACTTGTGAATATTAAGTCACACAAAAACACGTATAGTTATTTAAATCGAAGAAATAAGATGAGTTTTTACACATAATCATGTTTCATAATAAGCTTTCTTTAACACACTTTGTGAGATGCATTAAATGATTTTATGTCAAGGATGGATATACCATATCCTTTGGTTTTTTTTATCATATTGCTTTCTGTTAACATATTAAAAAAAAATTTACATTTCCCGTCTATTATATCTTGTATCATGCATATCAGAATACTGAGCCCTTCGTCTTGCTTTTTATTTTAATATCATTTTTTTCCTTTTCTTTTTTTGTAATTTGACCAAATGTTTTGGTTATCGATGCATTTCAACTTTGTGTTTTATTTGGTCTTCCAACTTTTTAAATTTGAGAGCTACTGGTGAGCCTAATGCAGACTAAATGTGCGTTTGATGCACACAGCATTATAGGCCTAGTTTCGTTGCTGCTGATTTTTATACACTACGTTATTAGTATACAAACCTCTTTTTCCATTCTAGCAAACAAGGAAACCATTTTCACGGAATCTTCTAACTATGAAAATTACAGCAAGTTAAAAAATATGTTGTGAAAGCATTGATTGAAAATTGTATTTAATGAGACTGACAAGTTGCCATAAAGAACACAAAATACAAGCAAAAACATAATGTGAAAAAATATATTGTTGTTTCTTTTTTTATTTACTGTTTTTGAACATTGGCGAACTTCTGTTACCTCTTATTTTATATAGCACCAGTGTGGCTATTTCAATTAAGATTAAAAAGCCGGCAAAAAACGGATATTATTTAATCTCTTTTTGATGTTGAAGATCTCGGCTAGAATTAAATTATTTTGTATGATTAAACCATTAAAGCGTTCTTACAACAGCATGTCTCATTCCCATTCGTTCTACGTCATTCTTTCTTGCTTTATGAGCAAGTGTTGGTGGAATTCCTTGGTATAACTTTTCCTGAAAAGAATACCAATTTACACATATCTTTTTCAAAAACTTCTAATGCAGTTATGACATCGATATTACTCAGGAGACAAAGCGCATAATGTTCATAATTCACACTATTGATAAGTCTTGCATGTACGAGAAAGAAAAAACACTGAAATAATTTAAAACAAGTTATACAAATTTTCCATTTAATAAACTGATGATAATTTTTTGTGATATCCTTTTGCCTATATATACCCAGCGCAAATGTATCTGTTTTGTATTGAGAGCATATCACTAAAGAAAGATATAAAGTACACAAAAAATAGACGGTCTTTGCATAAGACAATGTATGTACCAATTCGTTTGATGTGTTTGAGATTTCGAATCTACCATTAAATTAGGTACTTTCCGTTTTGAATTTTCCTCGGAGTTCGGTGTTTTTTTATTATTTACTTTTTTCATAATTACAAATACATTTTACGTTTTAATATTTGTGTAAAAATAAAGATAATACCGGCAACGAATCCTGCGAAAAAATTGTATTTTTATTCATCGTTGTCAACATAGAAAGGTGAAAGAAATCAAAACAAACGATATAAGATGTAACATGACAATCTGAATAAAAGAATAGTGCACATATTCGTATCTTAAAAGTTAATATCAATATGCTTATTGAATGAAAAATGAATTTCATACGAATATTAATTAAAGATTTGGACATAATCATTGGGATAGATACAATGTCACAGTAAAGTAATGTTTCAAAAATATGATTAATGGCACCTTGAAAATTATTCACACTTCATTTTTGTATTGGTAATATTTTCCTGCGTATCATCACCTTTCTTGGTTGTAGTATGAATATATATTTTACCTCAGGAATTGAAGAATATATTTTGTAATTGCAGGAGAACGACACCATGATTTTCTTTATGTCTTTCCGGCCAGCTAATTTTACAATGTCCTCAACGAAACTAGAATGGTTGTATTCCTTGACCTTGAAAAGTATCAAATAAACACCATTTAAATTGAAACAGAAATTGAATCCTTAATGAGATAAGGCCCTTATCATTTTGGTCGATTTTTTTGTAGTTGATTTTTTTTACCAAACAATTAGTGTAATTTCGTAATTTTATTCTTATTAATGTCAAATGACTTTTACAGTTTTGTATCTTCTAAAGTGAGCTAATCTATATTTTATATTAATATTCATATTGATCAATACTATCAATCAAGCATAGTTGACCTGTACCATTGCAACAGGTTAATGGTGAGAAAAGCAAGACATGGAATGAAAGCATTTTGGTCAGTGTTTTTCGTAAAAGATAAAAGGATCTTTTTTACAACCAATACGCTTACAGGTAAATCCGCAAACAAATGAATATTTTTTTTCAAATCACTATTATACGGAGAAAAGGTTTCGTAAATAACCATCTTTTGATTTCTGCAACGTCATCATAACGGGTACTAAACCATATCATGGGTAATAATCAGCTTGGTAAAATCAAATGTAATAAACACGTAAACTAGGCTGACAAATGAGTACTTAGGTGGCAGGTACCAGTTTTTTGTGTACCAGAACATGTGTCCCACGCAGAAATTTTGTTATAGTGAAGCATTGAGGTATATAATTGCATCATGTGGACTGATAAAAAAAATGAATGTAAATTCTAGGCTATTGTACTATACAAGTAAGTAGTTGCATACACAGGTTGGGGATTTGCCTTCACATATGGGTCCAATCAGCTGTCAAAATTGTGGTCTCCTCACTTGACGGCATCCAATCAAAGTGGGGGGAAAATGCAGTTCTATGTAAACAAAAATATCTTGAGATTTTGATGGTATGGATAGGTTCGGACAAGGCTCTAATTCACTGAATATCATTTATCTCTTGAATTTTGCCTAAAATTCTTGTCGGCTTTTAGCAGGATTTGGCAGGTTAGGACTAGATTGGTATCCGAGCATCACATTTTTTGCCTTATTTGCAATGCATTTATAAATTTTAAAATCTCCATGCTGGACAGACACCCAAATTTAAAGGTTTTCTATATATTTACATAAGCACGCACAAATCTTAGTTCCTTGAAACCATACCTTTTATTTGTATATAAGCTTGAATGAATTTTCAAGAAAATAAAATCATAAATCCATGAAATTCTAAAGATTTATTGTAAAATAACTGGTTTCTGACATCTTATAACATTCAATATCATCACGGGAACTTAACAGGTCGACATCGTTTCCTCGTATTAATATCAATTCATTAATGTTTACGATAAAAAGGAAAACTCACTATCACTACTTGTATAACTGACGCCTTAAAACAAAATTAATAGCAAAAAAAGATATCTGTGAATATACAGACGGTCAAAATTCTACATAACAATTATTATCTATCTGACAGAAAGAAAAAACAATAATGTTATTTACTTGCACACATGATCTGGAACATTGCCCGTTATTGTTCGTCTTCAGGTGTTCTTTCAGAGTAACTAAGCTTTCTGGATCTGAACTAGGACGGGAAAGCTTTGATTTACTGTCCATAATATATATACTGTGAAAAGATTTAATGAGAACAAATAACACAACATTTAGATA
This sequence comes from Mytilus edulis, assembly GCF_963676685.1. Taxonomy (NCBI): domain Eukaryota; kingdom Metazoa; phylum Mollusca; class Bivalvia; order Mytilida; family Mytilidae; genus Mytilus; species Mytilus edulis. The sequence goes on from NC_092344.1 coordinate 97,743,234, forward strand.
CGGATCTTCAAGAATATAAATACAATATATGAAAAGGTGGTGACATCTATAGGTTGAAAACAATGAATGGTAAGATTTCAGAAAGTATTTTGTACGTCATACTAATGGTCTATATGTGGCGAACAAACCCAAACCATATGTTAACTAATTAAACTTCAATTGCTATGTAACTATCAGATAATGTGCAAATATTTTGAAAATATGAAATATATCAACATGCAGTTAACATAAAAAAATACTTTGCACTAGAAAATGTACAAATAACAAAAAATGTTCTGTTTTAAAGATACGATTGTATACGCCATTTTATACACATTTATATATTCTGCTAAAGAAAAGATAAAGACAGATTTCCATTTCTCCATGGTTTTAAAACAATGAACGATATCAGAACTGTTTAGCACTTTTTTCTGCATTTTCTACTAGAAATGTTGCTCAGTTTAATTTTATAACTACTTTTTGCATTACCTAGTAGTTTGATGCTGCACAATAGAAAAAGCATAAGGGTATGGTTCATACTCTATATCTCTTGCTCGGATATTGTAAAGCCCTGTAAATAAATAAAATTACAATGTTTACCAAAATTATGTTTTCAGCCAATGTAACGCAATAATTACATTAACATAGATACTGCTCGGTTCTTTGCGTATTTATGTATGCGGCAAAAAAGATCTATTGTATATTTGAGTCGAATTGAATGTCAAAGTGCTAATGGTAAAGAAAATCAGCGAGTCCTTTTAAATTATATAGATAAACTACAGATAATTGAAACTACAGATAACTGAGACAAAATTATATCATTTTTAATTCAATAAGATATCTTCTTTATTTTTTGATTTTTTTTTACCGTTATCAGTTCTCGTCCTGGATATTTAACAAACAACATCATATAAAAATCATCTGTGATGACTTTTGTTTCAATTGAAATATTAGATCATCAAAAATTAAATGTAATTAGAGTAAAGTTACTGACATGAATTATCATTGATATGGTCATATTTATAAATTAACTGTTTACAAAACTTTTGAATTTTTGAATACCAAGGCTTTTCTACCTAAGAAAAAGACTACATTAGCTGTATTTGGCAAATTGTTTAGGAATTTTTGTCCTCAATACTCTTCAACTTCGTACTTTAGTAAGCATTTTTTTATTTTTTATTTTTTAACTTTTTTGGGATTTGAGCGTTACTGATGAGTCTTTTGTAGGCGAAACGCGCGTCTGGCGTAAATACGAAATGTAATCCTGGTATCTATAATGAGTCTACTTACATGCTATTTCATCCAACCCGGTTGTCACTAGAACGTCGACACCTAATTGAGTCATCTCTTTTCTAACGTCTCTAAGTTTATCTTCCCATTTTCGTCCTTATTTCATTTAATTGTAAAGTATCAACACTAAGAATTAGGTATCCAAACTATGTAATTCATTTCTTAACAATATGACTACAAGGTTTCGTCTTATTCTAACGACACATTTGAGATAAAACGTCAGGTATACATAGTTAAGATGTATAAAGACTATCCCTAAATCTAAGAATTTGAGCTTATTGCAGTTGATATTAGTTCTGCGTTTAATAAAAGTTATAATGATAAAAAAATAAAATTTGTGAAAGTAAAAAAATATCGATGACTCTCTATAACTTTACCAATGTATGAGTTTATGGTTAATTCGTCAACAAATTTATAGTTTTTAGCAATTCTTGAAATTATGAGACGAAGAACTTGATGTGGTGCAACATTGTAAATCATTGCTAAATCCGCTTGTCCCTGTCGTTATTAGAAATCTCGAGTCGGTGGATGTCTTATGTCATGATACCTTACCGTGATCGTTATTTTGAAAATAATGCGTTGAAAGAAAGAAGATATTTGATATATTACTTCACATTTTTTAAGACTTGAGAAATAGTTTAGAATATTTTATAGAACACCTATTCATGGAGACCGGGGTTTTTTTTTCCTGCTAGGGAGTCTGGTAATTTAATGCCGTTTGCTGTCTCATTGTTGTATTACTCTTATCCACTTTAGTCAGAATTATAATCGCATGCATTTTGGAGTACTCTTTTGCTCTTATATAGCAAATATACGTTGATATAAAACTATTAGTACGCATCAAAGCATTTCTGTATGAAAATAAAGTTTTTAGCGACTGATTTCATAGAAGTTAACTCAATCTGCTATTCGTTTAAGGTGCAATTTTGTCGTTTAGCTCATAACGTTTCTACATTTATACATCCCTGATGCTTTCCTATTGAAGATAAAATCCAGAAAGGCGCCTCGAACACACGAAATTCATTTTGATTTTAAATATTGAAGAAACATTGGTTTATTGCTACCTTTTAAAAGCAAAAAGGCTACTAATATCAAAAAAGAAAATAATGATGTAATGAACGGAGCCATTTTCAAAGCGCCTTTATATAGTAAGCAGATACAATTTATTGTTAAATTTAACCAGTAGTTCAAAAACCTTTTTTTTGTATAGAAACATATAACAAGAAAAGGATTATCAAAATAAATCATTTCACTAGGCTTTAACATCTAGTCTTTATTAAGTTGTATATCATTTGATCTTACTTGCATTTGATCATTTATAACAACTGGGGGTTCAATCTATTTCTGTAAAAGATAAATCGACTCTTACCTGCATATTTAATGTCTAGAACATTGATATCAGTACTTGGTTGTGGAGGTCTGTCTGATGTCCATATTTTATCTACTAAATCTGGTTCAATGGCTTTAAGTGTGAGATTGTTTTTGCTTAGCACAAAATCAAAGTTCTTCCACCATACTATGTAATATAAACCAAATAATTAAAGAACAACAAAAATGTTAAATGGTTAATTTTGTAATTTGATAGAAATTGTGCCATTGATTGAAACCACTGTTTTCTGGTTTTAAAAACATTTTAAGATTATCTCGCATCTCTTTAATTCATATATGATAAAGAAAGGACAACTGCAATCTAAAAATCAAAAAGTTAAATCTAATAATGTTATACCTTACCTGAATACATATAATTAGGATTGGAACCAACTGCTGCATTATCACCAGCATGCTCTTTTATCCAATCAGTAACCGATGTAGTGTTAGGACCACCTGTCATTTGTAAAAAAACAAACTAGTTTGAATTAAACATATATAATAACAGAGACAATTAGGCAGCAACCATTTGATTTTCTGAGGGGGGGGTGGGGCTATGGTTTTTTTTTGGAAAAAAAAGTTTGTTTCCAGTTTTTGGAGAAAAAAATAATTTGTTTTTGATTCTGAGAAAAAAAATTGTTTGTTTCACCCTCAGCTGCCACTATATGTAATGCTAAAATTGAAAGAAAAAAATTGTTTTCGACTTGTCGCTAAAAAAATAGATTGTTTTTCGCCTCAGGCGAAAAAAAAAATTTGTCCAGAAAAAAAAACCATAGCCCCCCCCCCCCCCCCCCCCCCCCGAAAATCAAATGGTTGCTGCCTTAGCATACAGCATGTGTATTTTTTCAAACTGGTACCCAATGTTAATACCAGTAGGATTTATGATGACAAGATACAATGGATCCATTCAGAGTTAGGCATGGTATTGAATATTACTTATCTGTGTGTGAAGAATCATTGCAGATTATATGCTGACATGAATTATCATTGATATGGTCATATTTATATATTAACTGTTAACAAAACTTTTGAATTTGTGAAATACTAAGGTTACTACCTCAGGAAAAGATAACCATAGCTGTATTTGGCAAAACTTTTAAGAATATTGGTCCTCAATGCTCCTCAACTTCGTACTTTATTTGGCCTTTTTATTTTTTGTGGATTCGAGCGTCACTGGTGAGTCTTTTGTAGACGAAACGCGCGTTTATCGTACATACAAAATTTTAACCGTTTACTATGCATTTCGGGAAGGGAGAACTAATGGTACTTTTCTTCTTTTTCTTTAATTTCTCAGACCATTTTAATGACCATGTCTGCATATCATTTGGAAGGAACAGTTGACACGGTATATTTCAAACTCCATCAAAAGTAAGTAAATCTCGTATATTTTAAATGTTTATTGGCACTCGCTTTCTTTATTTTTTTATTCTTGTATTCTTGTGGGGAGAGGGTTGTGGATTGGGCTTTTGTTTTTGTTGTTTAAAGCTTCTTGTTTGTTGTTATATGAATTGTTTTTTATTAAAGGGATTGTAAACTTAAAATGTGTCTAAACTGATTCAAAAACAACATAGACATACATTTCTTATCCCAGGCATAGATGACCTTAGCCGTATTTGGCACAACTTTTTGGAATTTGGATCCTCAATGCTCTTCAACTTTGTTCTTGTTTGGCTTTATAAATATTTTGATATGAGCGTCACTGATGAGTCTGATGTAGACGAAACGGGCGTCTGGCGAACTTAATTATAATCCTTGTACCTTTCATAACTATTTACACCACTGGGTCGATGCCACTGCTGGTGGACGTTTCGTCCCCGAGGGTATCACCAGCCCAGTAGTCAACATTTCGGTGTTGACATGAATATCAATAATGTGGTCATTTTTATAAATTTCCTGTTTACAAAACTTTGAATTTTACGAAAAACTAAGGATTTTCTTATCCCAGGCATAGATTACCTTAGCCGTATTTGGCACCACTTTTTTGAATTTTGGATCCTCAATGCTCTTCAACTTTGTTCTTATTTGGCTTTATAAATATTTTGATATGAGCGTCACTGATGAGTCTGATGTAGACGAAACGCGCGTCTGGCGTACTAAATTATAATCCTGGTACATTTGATAGATATTTACACCACTGGGTCGATGTCACTGCTGGTGGACGTTTCGTCCCCGAGGGTATCACCAGCCCAGTAGTCATCATTTCGGTGTTGACATGAATATCAATAATGTGGTCATTTTTATAAATTTCCTGTTTACAAAACTTTGAATTTTACGAAAAACTAAAGATATTCTTATCCCAGGCATAGATTACATTAGCCGTATTTGGAACCACTTTTTGGGAATTTTGGATCCTCAATGCTCTTCAACTTTGTTCTTGTTTGGCTTTATGAATATTTTGACATGAGCGTCACTGATGAGTCTGATGTAGACGAAACGCGCGTCTGGCGTACTAAATTATAATCCTGGTACCTTTGATAAAAGAGGGACGAAAGATACCAAAGGAACAGTCAAACTCATAAATCTAAAACAAACTGACAACGCCATGGCTAAAAATGAAAAAGACGAACAGAAAAACAATAGTACACATGACACAACATAGAAAACTACAGAATAAACAACACGAACCCCACCAAAAACTAGGGGTGATCTCAGGTGCTCCGGAAGGGAATTGATAACTATTTACACCACTGGGTCGATGCCACTGCTGGTGGACGTTTCGTCCCCGAGGGTATCACCAGCCCAGTAGTCAACATTTCGGTGTTGACATGAATATCAATAATGTGGTAATTTTTATAAATTTCCTGTTTACAAAACTTTAAATTTTACGAAAAACTAAGGATTTTCTTATCCCAGGCATCTCTGGTGTAGACGAAACGCGCGTCTGGCGTACTTAATTATAATCCTGGTACCTTTGATAACTATTATAGGAAAATACTATATAATTTATTCTACCTTTCCTGTAGATCTCCCAACCACAGTCCACTTCCTCAGTTGCTTGTATAAAAGTCCTTCCATCAGTCCAAAGAGCTGCTGTAGACCTTGTTACAACTCCGAGACCTTATTGATAGGCAGTCAGATATTTTTTATACTTACAAACAAATCATTATTATTTTTAAAAAGAGATACTCCTCATAAAAATCATAAGATTGATACCTAAATATATGCAAGTGATGTTGCAAATGTACTGAACACTTTACTTAAGAAAAGAATGTAATATTTTTCTGTCTATGAAGAAATAACATAAAAAAATGTGGTGCACACTGAATAACCCGCGTAAAATTATGTCTATGAGCTGTAAATAAAAACGACGTCAACCAATCAGAAGACGAGTTACATCCAACATTTAATTATATCTTGATAATTGTTTGACAGCTCATTTGTTTTGTTGATAACAAACCAGATTTTGCAAGAGTTTTGGGAAATTATATACTGTTTTTTTTGTTTGTTTTTTTTTAAAGAAGATGTGGTATGATTGTCAATGAGATAACTGTGTGTTAATTCTTTAACCAATTAAGCCTTGCGTAAATTATTTGTGAATGCGTCTAAGATCAGTTTTAAATTGTATGATTCTAAACAAAAAAATTGCATACCTTTAGTTTAATAGAAACACATTTTTATATGAAAACATTTTTTTTAGCATTTTTATAAAAACAAAATATCAAAAATACTGAACTCCGAGGAAAATTCAAAATGGTAATGTCTTGTATTTGGCAAAACTGTAAAGAATTTTGGTCCTCAATGCTCTTCAACTTAGTACTTTATTTGGCCTTTTTAACTTTTTTTATTCGAGCGTCACTGGTGAGTCTTTTGTAGACGAAACGCTCGTCTGGTTTAAATACAAAATTTAATCCTGATATGTATGATGAGTTTATCCCTAATCAAAAGGCAAAATCAACAGATAAAACACATCAAACGAATTGACAACAAAAAGTGAAATCTCAAAAATACTGAACTCCGAGGAAAATTTTAAATGGAAAGTCCCTAATCAAATTGCAAAATCAAATGACAAAACACATCAAACAAACGGACAACAACTATCATAATCCTGACTTGGTACAGGCTTTTTCAAATGTAGAAAATGGTAGATTGAACCTAGTTTATAGCGCTTAACATCTCACTTGTATGATTGTCGCATCAAATTCTATAATATTTACAACGATGCGTGAACAAAACAGACATAATCGGTAAAATTGTCAAAATAGGGGTACCGCAGTCATCACTGTGTCACAATCCCAATTAGAACAAAAACAAACAAATATTTAACAAAGAAGCCCCAAAAGTATCTATGAAATTTAACTGTCATATTCCTGACTTGGAACAGGAATTTTCTAATGCAGAAAGTGGTGGATTGAACCTTGTTTAATAGCTGGCTAAACCTCTCACTTGTATGAAAGTCGCATCAAATTCCATTATATTGACAACGATGCGTAAACAAAACAAACAGACATAATTGAGTCCTTCCATATGTGCCATTTATTCGTAGCAGTATGATAAACCCAAAAAGTTTCCTTTGTTCGTGTTGGCGAAATGGTCATCGAGTAGAAATGATGGGTATGCATGACACAAGTTTTCTCTTGCTTAGAAGCACTTATATTATATTTTTGTTAATTGTGGACTTCAGCTGTTGAAGCACTTAGTGATTTGGTGACTTATAACATTATTGACAACAAATCGATAAAAAATAAGGATCAAGTCAAATTTAAAATGAACGTTTGATTTCCTACACTAACTCATCTTACATCATTCTTACCGATAACGCCAGAAAATCCGGATACTGCCTGTAATCGTCTATCATGCAAAGATGTCGTGAATTGCTGTGAAAAAAATCACATGAAAGTTTTATCGTTTCTTTAGATATATAAAAAGTGGCAAATATCAACTTTTAATATTTTTCCGAAAGACAATCTTATCTAGGTTGTGACAAATGAATACATAACAATAAGTTGTAAACATAAAAAAAAGATTTTTTTTTACTACGGATCTTTCGCATGCTGTCTAGTACAATTCTTCCGTGTAATTTAACGATTAAAAATACTTTAAAATTTACATGTGAAAAACATGCAGAGTAAAATTTTTAAAAACACTCAGATTAAACAACGTGTATTTGACATCTTCAAAGTTGTCGATCGTCTACTTATGTTCAAATCAATATAACAATGCTAGGGGCCGTCTTAAACTTGCAGTGAGGTGATTGTATTAGACTCTCGAAAAGTCAAGTTAGGCTGCACACCAACAATAAACCAGATACACAGGTACAAAACAACTACTAAACTGACAAAGGCGATTTAATTCAACAAAGTAACAATACTGATCAGTTACAATCTGAACTATCTGTAAAAGACAGTTCCTTTTAAAGTTCTACAAACGTGGCCAAAAATTTAGAAATAAAGTTGTTTACTTTTTTAAGGCCAAAAGCTGTATGTAAATATGTCGTAACAGTGGTCATTCCGGAAGTTCAATCAAAACGATACTTGTCAATTAACTGACCACTTCGCGATGACCACCCGTATTTCTTACCCCAAGCCAAAACATGTACTAGGTCACGTTGTAGAACATCAATAATATTTTATACTGATTAACCTATAACGTTATTATTATCATTATTATTATGTACATAAAAATCAATTGAATCTTTCTTAAAGTTTTTATAAAACACTGCAGCACAGCATAGTGTTACAATAGCCTTTTGTTCCGTGTTCAGGTTTCATTGTAACTTTGGGATGAAGAACAGCAAAAACAGCGCTGTTCCTTTGCTTTTTGTATTTTTGTTTTTGTGCATTTACTGATTTTGTGTGATGGATGGATACCCCATATCCTTTGTTTTTCTATTAGTGTAAGCATATACATACCATATGGACATCCTCTATGGTAATTATGTAGGCATTAATGTTATGAAAATCAAACAATGCACGAACTTGTTGTAGTCGATCCTGTGTTGCTGTATTCTGCAAACAATGTTTCATCATTATATATTTTATTAATTTCAAATAAAAGTTTGACAACTCACAAAGGGAATATATAGTATTGACATGTTGGTCCGTACTGCTCTTCAACTTCGTACTTTATTTGGCCCTTTTAACTTTTTGGATTCGAGCGTCACTGATAAGTCTTTTGTAGACGAAACGCGCGTCTGGCGTATATACAAAATTTAGTCCTGGTATTTATGATGAGTTTATTTTCTACTGTTATATTGAAAGATTGTATTGTGCCTGTCCCAAGTTAGAAACCATTGGCCTTTGTTAGTCTTGTATGTTGGGTTTTTTTTTTTAATTTTGGTCCTTCTATATGTTTTGGAGTTTAAAGTGTGACGTGCATTTTCTCTGAACTAGTATATTTTTTTGTTTATGGTGCCGCTGAAGCCTGCCTCCAGGTGGGTGATTTTCTCGCTATGTTGTAATTGAAGATCCATTGTTAGTCTTGATCTGTTTTCTGCTTTTTGATCGGGTTGTTGTCTCTTTTACACAGTCCCGTATCCATTTCACAACTTCACAGAAAAATAATTGTATATCAGATCATAAATACTGCAAGCATTTGACATGCTAAAATTCAAATGAAATTTAAGGAGTATTATATGCATGATAAATTTCGAAAAATTATGAAAATTTCGAAAAATATGATAAATTTCGAAAAATTATTAAAAAAAAATTTGCATCATGACTCCAAGTCCAAACAGCTTATTCTTCTTTTGAAATATCAAGATTTTATAGGACATTGTTTATTAAATTTTGCTGTATTTTGTTATGAAATAAAATAAACGTTGAAATGAATATATCAAGTCGTGAAAATAATTTCTTTATCTATTACTTCCTGATTAAGGTTTATCAAGAAAGCGCTTCAACAGTATTTTTTATCAGTAATATCAGTCGACGAAGGTATTATAAGCTCAGTAGTAAGTGCTCCGATACAGACAAGATATGTAGCAAACCGTTATGAAATTGACCATTTATAATTTTATAAATCATAAAGCAACAAAGGTTTCAACTTCCTCGGACAAACTTGATCTAAGCTATTTTTCAGGTTCTTTTTGATCATATAGCTCTTTAACTAGTCCGGTTCTTATACTTCAATGGATTTCAATAATTCCAACGAAACACAATTCCTGTATGAAAACTATGTATCTTACATTTGGGCAACTTAATCTGTCGAGGATAAAACTTTGTTCTGGAATAGCAACAACACAATCTACTCCAAGGTCATGTCCCTTCGTTTCTTTTACTACAAAAGAACAAAGTTAATGTTTGAAATTCACTACGGAGGCATTGCTGAACACATGTCAGCATTATGTATGCAGACACCGAACTAACCTTATCGCTAAATCCGACAAACCCCGCATTCGTTTAACACGTCCCGTATTCATCTTTCAATAGACGAAAATAATTTGAACTTGGCAATACATGAATATATTTAAATATATAATAGAAGAAAATAAAAGCCTTCAAACTTTATCAACTAACGGTGCAAGGAGACTATAATTTAATTTGGAAAAAGTTTAATAATTCACTAAATTAGTCAATTGCAAAACTAAAATTGAATCATGTCAGTTAAAAAAAACACTCTGGTTGGAATATCATCATCAGCACTGTCATTTTCTTACGCAATACAGTGTCAATGTTGTTTCCCGTATTTTGACGTTGTGTGCTAGTGACCTGAGAGGAAATAGATGATTTGATAGGACTGTTTACGAAGATAGCTAAAACGGGTTTTATAACTTTTTTGATCTGAACGTCACTGATGAGTCTTATGTAGACGAAACGCGCGTCTGGCGTATTAAATTATAATCCTGGTACCATTGATAACTATATGAACTGTCGGAGTGTTTGCAGTGTGTTTTAGTGTGAATAAATCGTGTTTAATTTTCTATAAAGATGGATTTTAGTTATTAATTGTCGATGCTCGGAATTCTAGGTTTCCAACATTAGGCATGAATGTTGCTTATGTGAAACATTTGACCTTTTTCTTCTATGTAGATTTATACGTCCGAAACTCTTTTGTGGAATTAACTTCAACAGGAACACTGGAACCTAACTATTTGAATTAAACCTAAAATTGGGAGCGTGAACACGATTTTAAAATTTTGCATTGAGTTCATTCATTGTTCATACATTTTCTTCCAGTTTATCGACCTGATTTCTATAGATTTGCGCGATTTGAACATTTGTAAACCATAACTTATTCTTTCTTGTCTCTCTGTGTGTACTATTTAAAATGAAAAAAAAATGTGGCAACAAAAAGTGACTTTGATGTTAACCAAAACTTAATATACTTTAATAGGAACAAAAACATGAAAGGTTATAATTATATGATATTAAAAGATTTATTAGCATTACCGTATATTAATGCAGCTATAAAAATCACATATTCTATCATCATCACTTTCTTCCAGGTCACAATAATCATACAAAACCACTTGACAACCAAAAACCAAAACAAATATGTCATACCTGCGTGACATGTATATTACTGCATGTTATCATTAGGAGATTAATTAATGTCAAAGAGTCTATACATATGAGATTTTGTGTAGTCTAGGATATATTTCGATAGTTTAAAACAAATTAATTAAAATTTGAAATACTAAGGACAAAAGTAAAAAGAAAACACAAACAAAAACAGAGATGAAACTTAAAATCTATTATAAAACTTAAAGTATACGCTTTTACTATGTAACAGTGTAATCATGTATAGCAGGATTCTAATAGGTGATATGATTTATATAATATTGGTATGGAAATAATAATTCAGATTTTACAAATCAAAAAAGTAAGAGAATTAGAAGGTTGAACATCAATATCATATATATAAATGTCTTTGAATACACGAGTTTGATAAATTTATTATTTACGCATTTGTTTTTTTCTAATCTGTTAAGAATTGTTTAATATATAATGTGCTCGCATTCACGTAATTCTTTTTGTTATTCATTTAACTAGTGTGCTATGCATTTAAATAGTGTGCTATTCTTCTTCTTTAGGCTTTCAGTAGTCCTTCATGGATCTGAAGATTATTTCTGTTTTGCGCAGCGTGGCCTATATATATTTACAAAAACACATAAATAATTGGAAATAAATAGTACGTTAATTTTTTTTTTTAATTGTTATTAAAACTATGTACATAGGCTAATAAGAAGTTAAATTAGTTTGTGGAGAACAACTGGTGTGATCTGTTCTCTGAAAGTGTCGACTGTAATGACAGTGACTGTATGGATTGGCAATAAATTCCACTGAGTAATGGTATATGGAAAAAATGAAAATGTATATGTAATAAAATTGAGAATGGAAATGGGAAATGTGTCAAAGAGACAACCACCCGACCATAGAACAGACAACAGCAGAAGGTCACCAACAGGTCTTCAATGCAGCGAGAAATTCCCGCACCCGGAGGCGTCCTTCAGCTGGCCCATAAACAAATATATATATATATATATACTAGTTCAGTGATAATGAACGGCATACTAAACTCCAAATTGTACACATGCAAAAAACTAAAATTAAAAATAATACAAGACTAACAAAGGCCAAAGGCTCATGACTTGCGGTGGGGTTAAACATGTTTATGGGATCTCAACCATCCCACTATACCTCTAGCCAATGTAGAAAAGTAAACGCATAACAATGCGCACATTAAAATTAAGATGTAACCAAAGAAAATAAATAAAATGACAATAATACATAAATAACAACAGACTACTAGCAGTTAACTGACATGTCAGCTCCAGACTTCAATTAAACTGATTGAAAGATTATGTCTTCATCATATGAATATCAGGCACAATCCTTCCCGTTACGGGTTTAGTATCATTCCATCATAACATATATGAGAAGTATCTTTTTTTGTTAAAATGTGTCTGAAAGTGAAATTATGATTTTTGCGGGTTCTACTGTCTGATAGAAGGAGAATAGCAGATAGCATTTCTACGATTTGATGTACTATTTTGTAGAACATTATTAATCTTGTGCGTAGTCTTCTTTCTAGTAGTGTGAGCTAGTTTAATGAGTTTATCATGTCTGTTGAACTACTTATACTACTTATGTTATGGTACCTTTTTCAGACATATCTGGCCCTTGGACCATCTCGATTTTGGAGATTTGTTCAACTTTGTGAGGGTCCCATGCTGAACATGAATATTCCAGTTTAGGACGGAATAGTGTCAGATATGCTTGAGTTGTGATGTTCTGACTTGATGTTTTAGAGTTTCTTTTTAAGAAGTCCAAAGAATGGTTGCCATTAGCTATGATGCTGTCGGTATGTTTTGACCATTTTAAGTTTGTCTGTAGTATAATGCCCAGATATTTATCTGAAGAGACCAGTTCGAGCTTGTGACTGAGGAGGATATAGTCATGTTTGAATGGTTTTTTTTTCTTTTGTGAGACTGTAAGGACTGTGCATTTTTGCGAATTTTGATTTCGCCATTTGACTAGAGACTTTCCGTTTTGGATTTTGCTCGGAGTTCAGTATTTTTGTGATTGTAATTTTTATATTTTATAAAGTACTTTTATATTATACATTTATGTATTTCTCAATGCTGAGTGTTCTTGTGTTTGTTTGTACTGTATTTGTGTCACCACATAGTGTGTTTATTTAAGCGGTATTTGTGACAATGCGATAAAAGTTGGAGGTTAAGCTTTTCTTAGATTGTCCTGTATCAAGTCAGGAATACGACAAATATCATCAACTATTATCTGTCCGTTTCAATGTATGTTGGCGTTTGTTTTAGTTCAGTGTTTCCGTCCGTTCTTCCGTCGGTTTTAGTTTGTTACCCGGATTTTTCTTCTTCTTCAAATTATGACTATTGAACAGTGGTATACCATTGTTGCCTTTATTAATAATCTCAAATTCAAAAGTTCCATAAATTTGTCCGAGACACCATTTGTTTTAGGCTTTGTCAATTAGACGAGATCAAGAAAAGATCCATCTTCTGAATGTAAAGTTATTACAATCGTCATAGACCCAAGAGAAAGAGAAACAATAATTGGTTTCAGACTTTGTCAATTCGACGAGATCACGAAGAGATTTATCTTCTGAATAAGAAGTGATTACAATCGTCATGGCAGATATGGTAGTTTTATATCATTATAAGTTAAATTATGATTACTCAAAGTCAAGAATTCAGATTCCTAAATACACGTTAATTAGTCGTATCATTAAACCGTGCATTTGTAGAGTACTGTAGATAAGGTCTTTACAACCTCAATTAAACTATACCGGCTAACCGGTAATTGAACGAAAGATTATCCGAGTAACCGTTTAGGCAAAAATGTTCAATTTTACAACACTAACATGAAGATCAATAAAAGAGTGCCGTTTGAGATGACTGATCATCCCAAATTTGACAAGTTATCACACCTTATCCGTTATCCCAAAATTTGAATTATATGAAAACATTATAAAGTTTCCAAAATTTTTCCTAAGACACCTATACTTGCTTTCCGTAGGTTAAAAACCCGTAAATGACTGTTGATGACAATTGATTTATATTCTAGTTCATGTTATTCGTTTGTGAGCTCTTGAAAGGGATGCGAAATCAAACGATGTCTGACGTGCAAACCAATACTGAATAACCATAATTTTATATATCTTCTTCATTGTAAATTTACGTTAGCGATCGGGAATAGCCTTTCCACAAACGATGAACAACATCGTAGCGTCTATGAATGCAAGTCAGACCTGCCTCTCGGTTGACTGTTGGCTACACTAAGGTAGATCTCAATCGACTGGCCATTAAATCATAGACCACAAGACCGATTCTGGATAAGAACATTTAAATTTATTCTAGAAAACTGAAAAAAGATTCCATATGACGTCTTATTGAGGCCACATTGGGCGATATCTAGGATTTTAAATACATTTAAAACTCATTTAAAGCATGTGATGTAGGTGTCAGACCACCAATTACTCATTCCAATTTAGAACGTATGTATAAGGAGCCCTACTCTGACACAAAATAGTGCTTTTGATGTCCTTGTTTACTTAAACTAACCAACAAATTTGGTGAAAGAGAAATATATCTAGACCATTTTGAACCGAAATTTACTTGTCTATGAGTTTGCATTAAAAATTGAGGATTAATGCGCTCCATAGTATACTAATTTAAGATTTCCAGAAAACCAGGGGTTATTTTTGGAGTACCTCTGTTCGAAGGTCAGTTATTCTGTTAGAAGGCTTTAAAGGTATGGTAAAACATTGGCGTGTAGAAAGCTGATACATGTACAATTCAGGATATACCTGGTTTCTATGAAGTTAAACTTAAGGTAAAATAATTAGAAAGCTGTTAAAATTGCAAAATTTGGTGGAACAGATAGGGATTTTTAATTGGTGGTCTGACACCTGAACCCAGTCGGAAAAAAACCGATATGTGTAGCATTTATAATACCAAAGATACGACCAATTAGTGAAAACATCACAGTCAAATTGTACCATTACTACTAAGGTAGTTCATATTTTCCGAAACTGCCTGTTATGGGGTTTCAAAAATGGTGAATAATAATTGTATTAAACTTTTATCAATTAATTTGCAGTGAATTAATCATCCTATTGACATGGATGTTATCAAGACGAACATCTACAGTTTAGTTACCTAGCAAATCTTGATTGAAAAGTCACAGAATTTACATCCTGATGTATATATTGATTGATATTGCAGTGGTATGCAGTGATTACTTTTATGTCACCACATTTGTAAATCATTAATCTAAATAGATTGTGATAACTAGTTTTTAAATGATTTCATTTATTGTAATGCCAAATGGCATAATTTCCATCACTGATTTAGAGCGTTCATTCCTTTTTTTCTTTTTCTACTTCTTTTTCTACTTCTATTTTTTTTCTTTTTCTTTCTTTTGCTTTATTGTACTTTAAAAAGTCATGTTATTTGTTTTTTCCTTTTCTGTTTTGCAATCTAACCAAAATTAAATCTCATGAAATCATTTTCACTCGTAATTTGGTGGGCATTTATTCGAAAGGAGTACGTCCATAAAGACCCCTTTTTGTCCCCAAAATATAGAAGTTTTACAAAATTGTTAAGATGAAAACTTTTAGTTATTTACAGAAAAGTAGAATGCTTCTTCTACATAAATATAGGCTGTTTTTGACAATACAATGCACATATATCGGGTACTTGCATCATTAATTCATGCTAAATTACTGAAATCTTCACAGTTAAAGCTAGTCCGAAATTACTCTGACGTCCAACGGCTGTTTTGCCAGACAAGCTGGGCCGTGGGACGTCAGAGCTCGTCCCATATCAAAAAGTGGATATTTGCCCACCAAAAAAGATGCACTGCTTCGTCGCTTCTGCTGCCAACTGACGGCCTTGGAATTATATAAATCGGGCATCAATCTGTTCATTTTTCATATATCTCTTCATTTATGTAAGTTTCACTTACCTGCCAACCTTTATTTTCTCATCATTAGACAGTTTTCACAGTGACCCATCGATTTCGGCATTTTGACTTTAACTTTCAAATGGACGTCAAGTAACGAGAGAGTTCGTTGTCTCGAGACTCAAAATATGCAAACATTTATATTTTTTCACTCCTTTATAGGAGATCGATGATTAACATTTAGTAGCCAACCATGATTTTTCACCTCCTTTACAGGAGATAGGTATGAAGCATTTAGTTCCCACCACGTTACAATCGGAAGTTCTCGGACATTTAGATAACTTGCATCGTAAATGAACGAGGTGTTACATTATGGTCATTTGCATAAATCATCACTGTTTTCTCGTGGTCACGTGATAATCTTTGAAAATGAAAGGCAAAATGCCGAAATCGATGGGTCACTGTGAAAACTGTCTAATGATGAGAAAATAAAGGTTGGCAGGTAAGTGAAACTTACATAAATGAAGAGATAAATGAAAAATGAACAGATTGATGCCCGATTTATATAATTCCAAGGCCGTCAGTTGGCAGCAGAAGCGACGAAGCAGTGCATCTTTTTTGGGTGGGCAAATATCCACTTTTTGATATGGGACGAGCTCTGACGTCCCACGGCCAAAGCTTGTCTGGCAAAACAGCCGTTGGACGTCAGAGTAATCTCGGACTAAGTTAAAGCATTTTAGTTACGGAAACCGTCTAAAATGAAAGTGGCCGCATTTGTGTTCATTCTTTATATTGAAATGTAAGCTGTATTTGATGATAATAAAATTGAGAAAGGAAATGGTGAATATGTCAAAGCGACAACCACCCGACCATAGAGCAAACAACAGCCGAAGGCAACCAATGGGTCTTCAATGTAGCGAGAATTCCCGCACCCGTAGGTGTCCTTCAGCTGGCCCCTAAAATATGCATAATAGTACAGTGATAATGGACGTCATACTAAACTCCGAATTATACACAAGAAACTAAAATTTAAAATCATACAAGACTAACAAAGGCCAGAGGCTCCTGACTTGGGACAGGCGCAAAATTGCGGCGGGGTTAAACATGTTTATGAGATCTCAACCCTCCCCCTATACCTCTAGCCAATGTAGAAAAGTAAAAGAATAACAATACAAAACATACTAGTAACATAAATAAAGGTTGAGGATGAACACGGATGCGACCATTTTCATTTTTGACAAAAAAAACATCTGAAAAGTGACATAATATGGCTAATTTGATAGATTTTTCCTATTTAAGCTTGAATCGGAGCGTTTTTAATGACTAAATCAGTTAAAATCTTTCACATAAACTAATTGAATCAACTGAAATAAACACTTACGTGTTTAAAAAGTGTCCAAAATCTTTCGTCAGATGAACCTGAAATTTGAGGCCAAAATCGGCCCTTACCGGACCTAATATTTGTCAAAATATTTTCTATTTGGAAATTTCTTTTATGTGAAAAATATGTATTCACCTTTCCAGTCATGAACATTATCTTTATGATTATATCATGCTTAAAAAACAATGTCTAAAACTTTTTCATAATAAGTTGTTTTAATCTATTAATTAATAAAATGCTTCTTAAATTCAAGTTTTTCAAAAATAATATGTTACATATAAAGGCTTCTTTCAATAAATTTGAGTTACAATGATGTAATCTATGCAGATAACTTATCATAGATATAATAATATTAAAATATATAGGAAATCTTCCTAATTATAATTGTACAGTAACATCTGCTGTACTTTTAAAATATGCTTACATTACTTTAATTAGATATAGGAAGATGTGGTGTGAGTGCCAATGAGACAACTCTCCATACAAATAACAATTTAAAAAGTAAACCATTATAGGTTAAAGTACGGCCTTCAACACGGAGCCTTGGCTCACACCGAACAACAAGCTATAAAGGGCCCCAAAATTACTAGTGTAAAACCATTCAAACGGGAAAACCAACGGTCTAATCTATATAAACAAAACGAGAAAGTTCATTTTATCTGCAACATTATTCTGGTATGTTTTTTCAAGTATATTTGTAGCTTCGTTTTTTGCAAGATACAGCGTCAGTTTTGAACATACTCACGTCTCTGAGCCAAACAAAATAATAGGTTTAATGGCATGGTCAAATATAGGTTAACAAATATAATAAGGGTAAATGAGGCGCAATATGATTCCAGCTGGTGGCGTAGGCGCAATTGATACATTTTCACAACTGTAATTGGTGCAATTAGATTTTGTGTCGAATAAACAAAAACATCATCGACCTCATCATAAGGCTATAATTGTATACTATCAATTAATTAACTGGTTTTACCGTATAGTAATGCAGCAATAAAAATCACATATCCTTTCATCATCACTTTCTTCTAGGTCGCAATAAGCATACAAAAATACTTGACAACCAAATACATGCATGGCATACCTGTGTTACATAATTCTGCATAATAACATCAAGTGATTGCTTAATATCACTAGAGTCTATATACATATGAGATTTTGTGTAGTTAAGAAAATATTTCGAAAGTTTGAACACATTAATTTTAATTTGAAATACTTAGGACAAAAGTTAAAAGAAAACACAAACAAACGCAGAGAAAAGACTTAAAATCTATTATAAAACTTAAAAGTGTATGTTTTAACTGCGTAACAGTTCAATCATCGCTAACATGATTATAATGGCTGTTATGATTTATATAATATTGGTATGGAAGATAATAATTTAGATTCATGCGTAACGAATAAGATTTGAGAACCGGAGGTTGAACATAAATCTATACTATTAAACGAGAAGACCTCATTTTTGGTGTCGCTTCTCCTCCTTTCACAATAAATTAATCATCATGCCTCTGTGTCCTATAGGTAACATGTATAGTCGCATTTGTCATCCATTCTTATGATCATTAAGTTTGGGTTATTTGGGATAAAAAACGAAAAAGAATGCGTCCAGATATTTTCCCGTCATTGGACAAAACTTTAAGTCAGATTAGACTTCCGGTTTGTGTTTTTCTGTACTTCGAACATACAAAGACTATGAAATAAAGTATTTAGTTTAAACAATATTTTATTCAAATAAATTGAATTGGATTGGGCAACAGGCATAGCCTATGTAAGCCCTCTCCACAAAACAAGGTACAATATATTACATTCAAACAAAGCAACACATACACAAACATAAAGACAAAACAGAATTAATTTTTCAAAAATACCTCTTAGCTGACTGGAATGATATTTCAAATAGTTAACTCAGATCAAAAGTATGACTATTTTAAAATGCTTCAAATGTTAACTCATAAAAATTATGAAATAATAAATTATGAAAAAAAAGTTTTAGTATTCTAGGTTATATACTCAAACATAAAGTATATGAATTTGCTTTCTGCGATCATTTTGAGTACTAGCATGTATCATCCTTGCTTAACGTGTTTCAGTTTGGGTTATTTTGGGAGGAAAACGAAAATGAATAATATTTGCTATTTTGATACTATCAATTAGTTTACATACAGTGGCGGATCCAGAACTTTTCATAAGGGAGGGGGCGCTGACTGACCTAAAGGGGGGGGGGGTGGCGTTACTCTCATGCTTCCCCATATAATCAACAATTTTTTTCCAACGAAAGGGGGAAGGGCCACCCAGCCCCCCCCCCCCCCCCCCCCCCTGGGATCCGCCTATGGTTTACTATCAACGGCGGTCACTGCGGATATATTTCTATTTACTTACATACATTTACTATGAATTACTGTATTTGTTATAATTTACTATAAATTCCAATGGTTATCTGGGGGGTGGGGGGGGACTCTTTACTATTCATGGCGTTCACTGATGTATATATATATATAAGTACCTTTGACTTTTGATACCTCTCCTGAAATTCTCTGTATTGAGTAATTAAAGTATATATGCATGTTCATAGAGTACAGAAAAACAGAAGGTATAAAAATCAGTATTTGGAAAATAGGAGGAGGGCAAAAAAATGTGCCCAGTCCCTAAGTACCTTTGAATTTTGATACCTCTCCTGAAATTCTCCAGTCAGTATATTTTTTTTACAGTTTACATACGCTCTATTTCCCCGCGATTTCGCGGGTGTGTTCTAGTAGTATTAATATGTCGTCGAATACATGGTTTTGTTGCGTAAACGTAATACCGCAAAGATTGATAATATTTTTTTGTGATGTTTTTTTTTTATAATCCGGATGGGGGATATGTATTTAACCTTCTTAATTTCACATACATGTACTAGTATTTATCATGAGACAGATAAGCAATGAATAATTCAAAGATGAGTGGGACTGATATTTCTAACCATGAAAAAAATAAAGAAGAATTTGCCTAGAATACCGGAGTACCACAAAACCCATTACTGTGTCACCATTACAGATTCAGAGACTGAACCTTACCATATGTGCAAATATTTTTTATTGATTTCTGTATTTTGGGTACATTACAAATACGTGCTATTTGTCAGTATAGTCTAGTCACTCGTGGTTCGTTTACATGTATGTGAAACTAATGAGGTTGTATACATATCCACCACCCAGATTAAAAAAAAACACAACATCACAAAAAAATGTTGTCAATCTTTGCGATATATCGCTAACCCAACAAAGTCATGTATTCAACGACGTATACACGGCCGACACTCGGCTAACCGAGAGATTGGTCGGTTAATCTATATTGAGTATGCGGCTATATCGGCGGTTGGTCTGTTAATCGGGTTGGCTAAAGTCTGTTAATCAGGTGTTATCGAGAAAATCATTGCAAGATCAGTATGTTTCATTGTATAACTTTTTAATTATATTTATATCATAAAAACTATGCATGTCTAACAAAACGATTTGGAGTACTGAATCCAGTGGTGTAATTATTTTTTTTCTAGCTTCAATAAACGATCTATAAAATGAAAAGGCGAGTTACTCATCAGTAAATTTATACACATTTTACACACACACAATGTACACAAAAATGACAAGTTGGTTGAGTTTACTTGCATGCAATATTTTGAACATCGAAAAAAGACAGGCATTATGTTTGTTTACCATATTAACATCAATATGTGAAAAATCTACACGAAAAACTGTATTTTGGTGACATAAATCAATTTTTGATAAAAATGTGGTCTGTTAATGGGTCGGATGTATAAAACCCGGTCTGTTAATTGGTCTGTTAAGAGTTATGAATGACATTTCAAAGTATAATTTAATTTTTAAGTCATTATTTAAAATCAAGTGTGATCTAATCACTTCAAGTTGCTACTTGATCTTAATCTACAATAAACTATGGTGATATGTTGCCATTGATGAATCTGATATTACATGCATTGTATCATCACATTAAGTTCCCACACGTTTTCCTAAAGTACTGATAAATCGATTGGTAGTTACTTTGTAGTGATCATACATCGCGGAAAACTCAAATTAAACGTTTAATATTATAAGACCATGTGTAACATATGCATAATTTAGTTTTCACTTTCTCTACACCACCGTGAAGGTCAGTCATTAGAAAAACAAGCACGTTTGCGGACTGCGAGTCGGCTAAATGACTTACAATATCATAGGAATACATCATTACTCGAAAAATAAAATTAATATTATGCATTATTGTGATTTCCAGGAATATACATTTTTCTTTTTGTTACAGATTAAATCAGCACCCAACACAAATATAAACAAATCTTACTAATGTCAATTTCTTGTTTAGAACCACGTCTTACCAACGATTAGAAAACAACGGTCATTCCGTACTTGGTACACATTTCCTTAGGCGACAGAAAATGAAAATGATGACTTGGTACAAAAGACAATACATACCGGAAATAAACTCCTTATAGATACCAGGATTGAAATTATATATTTACGCCTTATATTTACGCCAGACACGCGTTTCGTCTACGAAAAACTGATCAGTGACGCTCGAAAAAAATGTTTAAAAGGCCAAATAAAATACGAAGTTGAAAAGCATTTAGGAAACACAACTAATACCGGCGTCACACATCAGCGTATAACTCCGGCGTGTTCAAAATCATTTACGCTGCCAATACGCTAGTAATTTTGGATGCATTTAACCTGTCAATCATATTTGTAACGTGTGCAAAACGAGATTTAGGCGTGTATTGGGCGTACTAGAAGCGTACCTAAGTGTTTATCCGGCGTTCAAGAAACGTATGTTGGCGTATGTCGTATGCTGCATAAAAATTTCCTCGGGTTGTAGCGTTCATCAAGCGTATTTACTTCATGGCTAGAGGTATAGGAGGAGGGTTGATATCTCATAAACATGTTTATCCCGCGGCAATTTTGCGCCTGTCCCACGTCAGGAGCCTCTGGCCTTTGTTAGTCTTCTATGATTTTTAATATTAGTGTCTTGTGTATAATTCGGAGTTTATTATGACGTCTATTATAACTGATCTAGTATACATATTTTTAAGGGGCCAGCTGAAGGACGCCTACGGGTGCGGGAATTTCTCTCTACATTGAAGACCCATTGGTGGCCTTTGTCTGTTGCCTGCTCTATGGTCGGGTTGTTGTCGCATTGACACATTCCCCATTTCCCAATTTCTCAATTTTACCTTTGTATTTCGACATACTTCAAACTTATGCAACGCGCTTTGAAAGATTGCTAAGCGTTCATATGGCGTGCAACTAACGTATACCGACTTTGTCAATTTTCTCTGTACGTTTGGTGCACGCCGGTCTATACGCCAATGTGTTTGACGCCGGCATAAGGTAATCTATTCCTGAGGTAGAAAAGTCTTAGTATTTCAAAGAAAACGCATTGAATTTAACCAGCTGCATTGCAACACATGACAGATCATAGATGTTACAGACTTTGAACAGACAAAAAAAAAGGCTGATTGATAACTTGGCGTATATAATAAATTCGTGCGAATTCGAGCGGCCAATCAGTCAATATAACGCTATATTGAAGTGACACACCCTTCAATGAAATGCAAAGAAATAAAATCAAAATAAAAATGCTCTTTCTATAAGGATACTGTTGCACCGTATTGTAATTTTTTCGTCACAAGTACATCTCATTTTTTTCAATGTGAAAATATAAACTAAAGGTAGTAAGACTATTGTCGTGGCTAAATAACTCTTAACTGACACGATTTAAATTGTCCAACCCATTATCAGACTGTATTCCCCTAATATTCATTTAAATTTGGTATTACTCAACTTATATAACAATTAGGAAATATTTATTAATGACAATTAATTTTTTAGAACCAAAATACTTTTTTGTGTCCTTTAAATCATATCTAAAAATGTTTTTTAGCCTTTTATTCAAAATATTGCTATGCGTACAAGCATAAAATTCACATACTTGCGCGACGCCTTTTCGTTTTACTTAAAACTGCGCAGGCTATGCACTTTGTTTACTGGTGGAAAATGTTCTATGATAGATATCATTTTGTCAGACACTTTTCTTTTTTTGAAGTGGTTCTCATAACATGCCAAAAATCTGTATATTTAACAGAGTTTAACATTAAATTGTGAGTTTTACTCTTAACAGACGTATAACCAACCCGATTAACAGACCAACCGCCGATATAGCCGCATACTCAATATAGATTAACCGACCAATCTCTCGGTTAGCCGAGTGTCGGCCGTGGTATATATAATACTTATGTTCATACTCAGAATCTGGGACAAAAATTCGGTAGACTGTGGAAACATACTCCTCAAAGCGACGAAATTTACTGCCCCCGCCGATTCCATTCCTCATACATTTTTTAATTTACTTATTTGGGACAAAAATTCGGTAGACTGTGGAAACATACTCCTCGAAGCGACGAAATTTACCCGCCGATTCCATTCCTCATATATATAAGGAATGGAATCGGCGGGGGGCAGTCAATTTCGTCGCTTCGAGGAGTATGTTTCCACAGTCTACCGAATTTTTGTCCCAAATAAGTAAATTAAAAAATGTATGAAATGAACAGATAAAAAGGAAATCCCAGGATCAAGTTTTCATTCAGTATATAAACACTCGCGTCATCCATCAGGACATCCTTCATATTAAATCTTGCACTCAATTTCAGGGATAGGGCTTATATTAGGCCATGTTGTGTAACATATGATGTTTAACTGTTCAAAAACGGCCTGCACATAGTATGAAATTCAAAACAGTGTAGCTGTGGCCATTGATTGACCCATCAAAATCATCCATTGACTGGGACAATTTACGTGAACGTTTGTCTGTAACAACCACTGTTCATGACGTACCTACGATAGACATTTAAACTGTGGGGTCAACAAAGGTTTCTTAACGCCTTTAATTATAAAATAATTCGAAAAATTAATCAGGAATAACCTTTGTGTTTTGATTTATATAATTGATATAAATCAAAATATCGTGTTATTTCTGATTAATTTTTCGAATTACTTTATTTAGGTGTTGAGAACCTTTGGTGACCCCATAGTTTAAGTGTATTTAAAAAGTACATAGTGAGCATTGGTCGTTACATACAAACGTTCACCTAAATTGTCCCAGTCAATGAATGATTTTAATGTGTCAATCAATGGCCACAGCTACACTGTTTTGAATTTCATACTAGCATCATGGCATGGTAAATTGTTTTATCATCTGAAACTTTATCAATTTAACACTTCTATCAAAACTGAGTTATTATAAGTCTAGTAACTTTAGTTCGTGGTTTTTTTTTTAACGAAAGGGAAAGTTATGTATGTGTAACAAGAGGACTGAGATTGTAACATTCATCTGATCCATACTGATATATAACACTATCTAGTATTTTCACATGAATTTAATCACACAATTTAATTCATTAAACAGAGATTCGTGTTGAAGGCCATACATTGACCTATAATGGTTTACTTTTTTTAAATTGTGATTTGGATGGAGAGTTGTCTCATTGGCACTCACACAACATCTTCCTATAACTAATTACTAATATGTCAACATGATTTCAAATGTAACTGCTCGTTAGGCAGCTATCATATCATGCAAATCAAGAATTCCAAGTGGCGGTTGAAACCCATGACGACGATAAGATTTGATCTATAATGTTTGGAATGTTATTGTGTAGAGCTATCAAATGCAATGTTGATATGGAATATATTTACGGAATAACTGTAATATTTTTTCTGTCTATGAAGAAATAACATAAAAAATATGCTGCACACTGAATAACCCGCGTAGTGAGTTACCATATTTTAATGTTATTTCGAGTAGACAGAACAAATATTACAGTCATTCCTAATAATTAAATTCCATGCTAAACCAGCGTAAATCATGAAAAAACGTTGATGACGTCACGGTCACATTATGTCTATGAGCCGATAGACAAAACATTGTCAGTCAATCAGAAGACGCGTTACATCCAAAATTAAATTATTTTGAGATATATAGTGACAACACGTTACATTTCTCCTTTATTGAAAACTTTAATAGATACTTTCTTGCTCGGGAAGTTTGGACGGATCATTCTAGTTTTTAAGGTGAAATTGTTTGTAAAACTCTTGGATTTCCAGAGGGTTGTCGAATTGACGCTCTTTTAGTATCTTTTGGCATTATCTTCGTCCGTCCTGGCATTAATTTTGTTTTTTTGGTGAATAAAGACAAAACTGGGAGTGTAGCTGTACAATAAAACAGGAATTTATTTATCCCCAATTCATTCTTTTTGTCGTCCCAAGTTGCGAGCCTGTAGTTCAGTATTTGCTCTCTTTCTTTGATGTTTTTGCTCTCTTTTTTCTCTTTTGATTAATCAAAATGTTGTCATGACGCGGCCTTTTAAAGCCTTTTAAAGCTGAGTTTACGGTATGAGTTTTGTTTTTGTTTTTGTTCGCAGTTGAAGGCCGTGCAGTGCCGTAAAGTTATTTACCTCATCGTCTTTTGATCTCTGACTTGGTGTTTTCAATTGTTTAGCTAACCTAACCCGAAGGGTCAAACAAGCTTTTCTCGTTCCTTGATGTTAATTGTCAGTTTATTTTTGCAAAACTAGTCTCTATTTTTAGAGGTAGCAAGGTACAAAACTTGCATTTAATCCTTATGTTCTATTTCTAACAATGTCGCATTTTTAACCAGATACCCCCAATGATGGTTTGATTAAATTTGACCCAGTGTATAAACCGGAAAGTTTTAAAGAAGAAAAGTTTTATAAAAGTTAATGAACGACGACGACGAAGATGACGTCAAACGACGTCCACCTAGACCTACATGAACAAATATATATATGGAGATGGTGATATAGTCATTGTCACAGCAACATAACAACATAACAACAAAAACAAAATATAAGACATCTAGAGGTCAATATTTCTAGAGTTAACGAGTTTCTATACCACAAAACGATACTGTTGTCAGGTCATTAAAGATTGCATATTTTGGCTTTAACATTGATTCACTGATAGGGTCTTTGCATCGGAACTAAACACATTTATTTCTAAAAAAAACAGTTGTTGGCATGACACGGGTTATGTTCTTCTCATATATTTTATGATAGTATGATACTAAACCCCTAACGGGAGGGATTGTACCTGATATTCATATGATGAAGACATAATCTTTCAATCAGTTTAATTGAGGTCTGGAGCTGGCATGTCAGTTAACTGCTAGTAGTCTGTTGTTATTTATGTATTATTGTCATTTTATTTATTTTCTTTTGTTACATCTTTTGACATCAGACTCGGACTTCTCTTGAACTGAATTTTAATGTGCGTATTGTTATTCTTTTACTTTTCTACATTGGCTAGAGGTATAGGGGGAGGGTTGAGATCTCATAAACATGTTTAACCCCGCCGCAATTTTGCGCCTGTCCCAAGTCAGGAGCCTCTGGCCTTTGTTAGTCTTGTATGATTTTAAATTTTAGTTTCTTGTGTATAATTCGGAGTTTAGTATGACGTCCATTATCACTGTACTATTATGCATATTTTAGGTGCCAGGTGAAGGACACCTACGGGTGCGGGAATTCTCGCTACATTGAAGACCCATTGGTTGCCTTCGGCTGTTGTTTGCTCTATGGTCGGGTGGTTGTCGCTTTGACATATTCACCATTTCCTTTCTCAATTTTACTCTAAATCGCCAAGTGACAAATTGTAAATAAATTTAACAGAGACTATATATTATATAGACGCTTCATACTATTTGCATTAACCAATCATGTCAGGGAAGATACAGAAACATCATAGTACAATTATTATCATAGAACATATAATTAAGTAATATATGAGCAATAAACGATGATGATTGACGTCGAAAGACACGCCAAAAGTTAAACTATACTCGTTTGAAGTCTTTCAGCAGTAAATGTCAGTTAGTGGTACGTAAGGGCTTTTTTGAGACCAGATGATAAATTTGAGTTTATGTATGTTATATTTATTTTAAATACAAATGAAAAAAAATTAAATGCATTAATATTCTATGATATAACCAGTCGACTAGACCAAAGACACTTGGCTCTGAATATATACTTTAATATACCATATATGTCACGTGAACCAGATCTTTCTCAAGTGGAAATATACAGTTAAGATGACAAAACAATGCTCTGATCAAGATTTCTTTTCTGTATTGCTTTACATTATCAATTGGTTGACTCAGGTACCACATCAACTCTCCATTACTCAGCCTTGCATGGTTCTGGAATTGTCCATTCACAACATCTGGTTGTGAATTCATAATTTCACAATAATATCCTATCAAACATCATCATAAATCGTGAGTTTCAATGAAGTTATTTTTATTTCTTTCATCGTTATTTCGTTCATCGTTATTACTTTCATCTTGGTTTCTTTCATCCTCTAATTTTCCTTCATTCTGATTTCCCTTTTCCCCCAAAAGCTCCTTTGTAGAATCTGTAAAAATTGAAAACACTCCCGTCATTCATGTCTGTGCTGATATTCACTAAACACATACACATGTATATAAATTGACAGACAATACAGCCTAAACATCGACAACACGCAGAACACATACAAATATAAACAAAAATCAAAGCATTTTGATCAAAACACATGATATATACCAAACCCTAATTTGATTGAAATAGACGTATCTACTTAGTATTTGAAAAAGTTTCCTCTATTG
Source organism: Mytilus edulis (assembly GCF_963676685.1). Taxonomy (NCBI): domain Eukaryota; kingdom Metazoa; phylum Mollusca; class Bivalvia; order Mytilida; family Mytilidae; genus Mytilus; species Mytilus edulis. The sequence goes on from NC_092344.1 coordinate 97,771,278, forward strand.
AACTGTTTCAAAATTTTCAGTTTATGGCGGGGCCTTTATAGCCGAATATACGGTATGGGTGGGTTTTTTTTTCCATTGTTTATGACCGTATGGTTGTCTATAATTGCTTATATCTACTTTATTTTTAACTTTGGTGGTTAGTTGACTGATTGGCATACAAAATCTCTTTATTTTCATATATCATCAGTTACATGGTGTGTAACGAATTTATCTTAACGACTATCTTCCCTTGTAGTATTTAGACCAGTGGCCTATCAAAGTTTTAACATTTTGAGAACGTACTTCCATTTGTCTATACAAAAAAAATGCCAACAACAACAACAACGTGTTAGCCTTAAATTTGTTTTATGAATGATTGATATGTAACTTTCCACTAGCGATCAATTGCTGTAGAAGATAGCATGTAAAGACCACCTTACAGTCGTCAACAACGAGCAAATCCTAAACCGCAAAGCAAACTTTAAAATGACCAGACAGGATATAAATAATGTAAAACAATGCAAACGAGAAACCAACTGTTAATGTACACAAAAAAATAACGAAAGACGGATGTGAAAGAGAGCAACAAACGGCAGCCACAAAGACTATAAACGGATTAAAAATGGAGAGAAAAGTGTTGTTATTGATAAAAAATGATTTTGGTAGTTGAAAAGTGTTTTAATTTCGAAGGATTGATTCATGAACATGACGACTTAGCTAGAGAGTAGATACTACATGTAGTAAAAGGCCATCTTTGATCATTTTTGTGTCCCTTGTTTTGCGATCTGACTGTCACGATCAATTATAGAAAGCTATTTTTTTCATAGTTTCTCTGTATCATTAATGGAAGGCGAACCAAATTACTCACTCGTATCTTTCAGCGGTGCTTGCTTACGTTTGACACATATTATTCCTCTTGTGTATTCTATATATAATACTACTCCAATTCCAATGAAAACCAATAATCCAACAATACTCCCAGTTACAATGGCAGCTCTAGCTTCTATAGATCTGAAGTAGTGAGATTGATGAAACAAAGTATTGTTAAACATATTATTTAATATACTCTTTTCATGCTTTAAAACATTGTACTGTTAACATATTTTTTAAAACTGTTGTACGAATGTATGGTGTTAGTACATGTATATGGTGTCCAGTAATTCAGGTTAAAAGTGCATCCATAAGATTCATTGATCCTTGTGTGCAATTCAAACAAATAGAACTGTACTTGAAATACATTAACTAAGAAATGAACGAATTATAGTTATTTTAAAGAAGTATTATAAGCAGTTTTCAACCTTTTTAAAACAAAGTTTATTTTATAATTAGCATACGCAGTTATGTACAAGGTGGTTATTTAGTGTAAAAAACTGAACTTTGACCAAAACAGGATACAAATGAATATTTTGCCCTCAAAATACAGGAAATAAATGTGCACGAATTGAAAATAAATTATTTACCGCGTTGAAAATGTATATTTTGTTTGAACAAAAATCCTCCCGCCGCACCCAAATTTCAAATTTTTGTTTCTCCATATATAAATAATGTATAAATATTAACATACAAGCTTATGTCTACTGGTTGTCGTTTTTCATCTTTAAAATACTTGTAGTATGTATCCCTCACACAACAGATGAAACCTCCATAACTCCCACAGCAACCTGTGGTACAATAGCGGTGGGCAAACCTTTCTCTAGTGTTAGTGTCCATATAGGTATACGTACATACTTCTCCGGCAAACGTATATTTAAATAGTATTAAATCTGTAATAAGAATGTTTTAGTATTTAATATGAATAAAAAAAGTCGTCGGACAGAGCAGGAAGAAAAAGAGCTTATTTTCAAGCTTTGGGTCTTCTTGAAATATGTCGTAACCACAAAGCAATGCCGATTGTAAAACTTCTGTGGTCATTAGGAAGGTAGGTTCAAAACTATAAATCGATTTTACAAAACTTTGATTTTTTTCGAAATACTTTAGATTTTTTTACCGCATGAATACATCATTTATATCTGCAGTTGTTTAAAAAAAATCTGATTTTTTTATCCTCAATTCTCTTCAACTTCGTCCATTATTTTGCCTTTTTGATATTTATATTCGAGTGTCATTGATGAGTCTTTTGCAGACGAAACGCGTGTTTGCCAAAAACAATTTATACAAAAATTATTTTAAAAGTGAATTATTTTTTTAATGACTGAAGGAATTAATTTTATACACACGTTTAATTTAAAAGACCTTTAACAATGTAAGATTAAACATTCTGATAGCCTTTCATTTGATCAAAATATATTCATTATACTCTTTGCTTTAAAGGGTCAGATCGAAACGTTATATCATTTAATATGAATCAATAAGAGTTTTTGTATTGAGATTATATTTAAGATTATAACATGATTAAGAACTATATATTGTTGAAATTTTGAGGAAATCGTGTTTAGTCTAAATGCTTCTGCACAGATCTAAAATAAAATCGCCGAGTCAATTTTAATATAGATTGCCATTATGTACCACATGTAACAGTCTCATACAATAAGAACACTGGTTTCCCTGGAGCTATATACGACCTCGCTCCTTGATTAAACACATAAAAAAAACCTTGTCAAAATAGTTTCACATATATATATATACAGAGAGCAGAAAGCCAGGGATTTGTCTACATCCAGAAAAATGTGAAATTACATAGTTACATGCAACTTTGTTATCAAACGGAAGGAAAATATCCGAAATAAAGTGATATAATTCCAGTGGGTTTCAATTATGCCAGTTAAAAATTATACACACATTATTTAAGAAAAGTTCAGAAATTTACTTACCAAATAGAATATACGCAAATCGTCTTTCTAAAATTTTGCAACCAGTCATGTTTTTAACCTTTAAGCATATCGCTATTTCTCGTTAATTGTGCAATTTTTAAATTAAAATGCATTGATCTCACGAATACAATTATAAATTCAATAAGGCATTTAAACATATTTGTGTTTCTTTCATGTGTATTAAATACTGAAGCCTTATTGTCAAAATAGTATTAGAAGAATAAATAACTTATGAATTCATCGAGTCTCATTTGATTCGTTAGGGGTATATCAGTGTATCGCTTCTATCAAATTTGTCAAGACAAACAAAAAATATTTACCACACGCAAAGTGACTGAGTCAGATTAAAACACCTGTTTATATAAAACGTACTGGTTATCAGCAGTATATCTCTGGAATATCGTATTCAAACATAAAAGCATTGTAAAGGTAAGATGCTGTCTAAATCATTGAGGAAATGAAAACATCGAAACTCATGCAGATGCAATACGGAAATGTGGCAAATCATGAGTAAAAAAGACGAGCGAGTGTAAAATCAAACTACAGACAATACCAAACATCTGGACAAATAGGCATAGCGAAACCCCCCTCCCCAAATCCCTAGCCCTCCTGGTAGAGGGTTTGGTGTCGGGCTCATCACCTTGCCCTGTAAAAAACTGCTGATTACAGAAAATAATACAGTCGTTAAGCAAGATGGAACCAAAGTGGAGTTTTGACACTAGTAACAGGTGAGGAGATTCTTTAATCGGGAAACCCAAATGAAAATGACTATCACACCAAAGAAGTAGCAGTATATATGTTACAGTAAATAGTTGAAATTAGGAATTACATGTAATTACTAAAATTTAGGAATTACATGTAATTCCCGATGCACTTAGTAAATACAAGTAATTCCTAAAACTGCCCAGTTATTACAAGTAATTACTAATTTTTAAATGATTTTTTACACCATTTTTACTAACTGTTAAAACACTGTTGTAATATGGTCAGCTGATCAAAAGTTGTGGTAATACCTACTAGAAGATCAGTGAATACTCTTCGAAAGTGATCAACCTAAAGTGTTGTTTTTGATATTGGTTCATAAGCTACGAAATATATAGCAAATTAAACATGATTTTTGTGTTGTAAAGTCATTAATTATAATGATATTAGAATTCACTTTTAGCAGGCAATCTCACTGGTTCTATTTTGTTAAATATGCTGAGAAACATGGTTCATTGGTTGATGACTTGTGCACTTGCAAGTTAATAATTGGACCTCTTTGAATGTAAATTAATGTTAACTTGGAAAAAAACTAAGATCAGCTATAAGTAATATACGATAAAAGTATTATTTTACAAACTTTACTTCAAGATATTATCTTATGATCATAAACAAGCTTCTGTCCAAGTTTGGTGGAAACCCAGTCATAGTGAAAAGTTAATGTTAAATGGCATGAAAACTACAAACAAGTTCAATATAACATGTATAATAAAATGCGGAAAAAAAGGATTTCATTTTACATGATTAATTTACCTCTTAATATTTGTCTTAATATGATCATAAACAAGCTTCTTTTCAAGTTAGGTAGAAATCCAGGATAATTTAAGAAAGTTATCAAAATTTAGCCGCTGATGACGGAACATAGGTTGATTCGCTGTGTCTCGCGTTTTTGCGATAAGAGTCGCATGCATGCTCGACAAAATGAAAATAATGTCAACAAAAGGGGTGAAATTTTAAGGTGACTTATTCAATCAACAAAAAGATTAGATTCATCACAAATGTCCGACAGAAGAAGTCATTGTTGTCGCTTTGACACTTTCCTCAATTTTATAGTTAATAGATATAGGAAGATGTGGTATGAATGCAAATGAGAAAACTCTCAATTCAAGTAACATATTTTTTTTAAAGTAAACCATTGTATGTCAAGGTATGGCCTTCAATACTTAGCCTTGACTCACACCGAACAGCAAGCTATAAAAGCCTCCCAAAAATACTAGTGTAAAACCATTCAATTGGGAAAAAGAACAGTGCCCCTATATAAAAACGAGAAACTAGGAAAACTGATGAACTATTTAGAAAAAGGAATTTGACTTTTGTCATTGGGCAACTTGAAAAGCAAAATTAATATAAACAATAGGCTCTCAAGATCCTGAATCGCTCACCTGATTTTTTTAACTCAATTTATTCATCAATCATGATTTATATTATTGTGTTATAATGTATATCAGTGTTTGCTTTAAATTGCTTTTTTTTTGTCATATATGCTACAAAATGAATATATAAGTTATGTAGAAAATCATCAGATATAAACTAAATTTGAACTTGATCTGCAATTTGTCAACTTAATACCAATACTGAAATCAATATTTACAAGCATAAGGGGTAAGTGTGGAGTTAATTTTCAAAGTTCAAGGACCACAACTCTGCACAAAATCATCAGCCTGAAACAAAACTCCAACTTCATCTATAACTTGTCTGGATAAAACTTTTTACCAATTTTCAAATCAATATCACTTCAAGCTTCCCACAAATGTCTTTCTAAATTTTGGATTGATATCTATGTCTTGCATGCTGATTTTTATGGAGTTTCAAAACGTATTAAACCACCATTTTCCAGTTTCGATTCACAAACTCTAAAGAGTATGCACTTTTGATGTGCCTTATATTCCTTAATCCTTAAGTATGAGCCCTAAAAATCCCTATCCCTTTACTTTCTGGTTTGGTATCTTGAATTATGTCTTTAATTTTAAAACAAACAAATCAAGTCAGTAAATAGCTGTAAAAATGACAAAAATAATCAGTTAATACCAGTAATCACTGAATCAACTAGTAAATACATGTAATTACTAAATTGGCTAGTGATTACAGGTATTTACTGAAATGCTTAGTAATTACGTGTAATTCCTAATTTCACCTATTTACTGTAACATATATATAACACATCAAAGAAGAGCCTAGTGGAATGGGAACCAGTAAGTGAGAGAATAATGTGGGTGAGACTAAAAGCTAAGTGCAAAAACATAACTATCATACAGTGTTATGCACCAACCAATGATACCGAATAGGATGTGAAGGAATGTTTTATGAATAACTACAACATGTTTAAGACAACATCCTCAAATGAGACATCAATAGTTATCAAAGGTATCAGGATTATAATAGAATACATGTACAAACTCCTGAATAAAATCTGGCAGGAAGAAAAGATACCAACAGAATTGTTAAAGGGTTTGTTAGTGAAGCTGCCAAAGAAAGGAGATTTAGGGCTATGCGAGTATTGGAGAGACATAACACTTTATCAGTAGCTAGTAAAGTACTATGCAAAAATTATACTTAGCCGAATATAAGATGCAATTGATCAGGTACTAAGAGATGAACAAGCCGGTTTCAGATCAAACAGAAGCTGCATTGACCAAATAGCAACACTACGTACCATCATTGAACAATCCGTAGAATGCCAATCATCCCTCTACATCAACTTCGTCGATTTTGAAAGGGCATTCGATAATGTCAACAAAGAAGGAATGTGGAAACTGCTAAGGTATTATGGTATACCAATAAAAATTGTGAACATGATCAAGGCATTTTCACGAATTTCACAGTACATGTGATACATGAATCATCATTCACCAACCATTTCCATGTAAATACTGGTGTGAAACAAGGTTGTACTCTCCCCTACACTACTAGTATTCTTTATAGATATAGACTGGGTAACTAAACAAGCACTAGACACTACACCAAGAGATATACAGTGGAACTTCGTACAAAGGCTAGAAGACCTAGATTTTGCAGATGAACTGGCTCTGTTATATCACCGTTTGAAAGACATGAGAGACAAAACACCAAACTCTGTGAAACAGGAAAAAAACTAGGGCCAAAAATCAACATCAAGAAGACAAAAATTATGAAAGTAGACCGGAAAAGGAGGAACAGTGTCAATTGAAGGAGAAGATATTGAAAAAGTAGACCAATTTACTTATTTAGGAAGCATTATGGATAGAACTGGTGGAATAGATGCAGACATCAGGATAAGAATAAGTAAAGCTCGAAAAGCCTTTGCTATGCTGAAGCCAGTTTTGAAATCAACAGCATTTTTATCAACAAATGCCTGCGCCAAATTTGTAAATTTTGGTGGCCAGAAACAATAAGCAACAAATGCTTATGTGAAAGAACCAACCAGGAATCAGCAATTAAACAGCTAAAGAAAAGAACATGGCAATGGATTGGACACATTTGAGGAAACCTGTATGTACCATCACTAGACAGGCATTCGAATGTAACCCCCAAGGATATTGGAGACCGGGAGACCATTTCACAGCTGGAGAAGGCCAAGGCACAAGGGGCTGGAGGAGATTGGATATACCTGGTGCGAAGCAAAAAGAATAGCCCAAAATAGAGTAAGGTGGAAAGCGACTGTGGCAGCCTTATGTTTCACAAGAAATGAAGAGGATTAAGTCAAGTAAGTCATACTTAGACGATGTTCTCTCACTAAATAATTCAAAATTTGGCGACTCATCTATCCCATCGAGCTAGAGATAAAGGATACAGTAAATACAGCGAATTCAGCCTCATATTTTGACTTACATCTAGAAATTAACAATGAGGGTCAGTTGAAAACAAAAGTTTACGACAAAAGAGGTGATTTCAGCTTCCCAATTGGGAATTTTCCATTTCTTTGTAGCAACATTCCGACAGCCTCTGCATACTAAGAATATATAATAAATGAAATATGTCCCAATTGATACGATATCTCCAGGCTTGTATTTCCATTTCCTATCATGATTTCCTTGATAGAGGATTTCTGCTCGCAAGGAAGCTATTAAACCAAGAGCTCCACATGGTGACGTGGAAACCAACCCTTTGTAAATTTTACTGACGCCATCACGAGTTGATTGACCGTTATGGAATATCCGTTCCACATGCGATATTGGTTCGTTATGTCGTAACTACAATCCCGTTCCTTTTTCACGTACGTGAGCTACTGAATTAGACTATTTACCGGATTTGTAATATCATGAGCAACACGAATGGTGCCACACGTGGAGCAGGATCTGCTTACCCTTTCGGAGCATCTAAGATCACCCCAGTTTGTTGGTGGGGTTCGTGTTGCTTAGTCTTTAGTTTTCTATTTTTTGTCCTGTGTGCTTTTATTTGTCTGTTTTTTGTTCTTTTTTGGCAATGACGTTGTCAGTTTATTTTTCATCTGTGATTTTAAATGTCTCTTTCGTATCTTTCGCCCCATCTTTTATTGTTTTTCAATGGACCGGCCGGGCTGTGGTCAAATAATATCCATGGACACGAGTAAAGGATGAGATCACAATGTTTACCAGTAAACTCATTTAATCACAATTTTTTTTAAATAATTGTATATAAGCCGACGTTGTCGATACAATGAAAAAAAATCAGTTTTATGTATGGCTATAGGATTTATTGCGTTATCGGAACGATTGATGATTGATTGTTGGTTGCTTGACGTCCACTTGCAAATATGATGTGCATGTTCAGGACAAAAAACGATAGCAATAAGCTAAATACATTTAAAAAAAAAAAGAGCGTGCTTGGTTTAACCAATTAACACATATTTAAACTGTACCATAGTCTACAAATATACAATACATGACATACCTGTAAAAAATAAAACAATTATACATGTCGACTCTGTACAGATGCCGTTCAACATTTTTATCACTATTCCTTTAATAGAAAATGTAGCTTTATTTATCTCCGGCAAGCCCAAAAATTTCTTTGTAAAAGTTACATTATTAAGGAAAGTTCAAAACCGTATTTCCTGTTTTCTTATTTAGAAGATAGTTTTTATAATGGATTGGGTGACTTCGCATTTTCTGACAAAAGCCGATCTTTTTCGTGTGCACAATTTTGTTTAGTTTTCTTGGAAAAGGAAATGGGATATTTATATGATCTACCTTTAAAAAAGGCTATGAATATATTGATAATTTGTATTTTATAAAATTTCTTGTCAACTTTAAAAGTTAATATATCTTTAAGATTTTGAAAAAATAAATATGCAATAATTCTTTTAGTTTTGGTGGGAAAATAATGATTATTTTACTTGTTCTTACTCTTTATTGTTATGACTTTAGACCTGGAGCTAATTTTGATTTGATGGCCGATCTTCCATCGTATGATTAAGAAATAATTCATGGGGGCTTGAATATATCGTGATTTTACCACGGGTTGGCCCTTTATGACAAATATTTTACCCCTGAGCGATAGCGAGGGGTAAAATATCGGCATAAAGGGACAACCCGTGGTAAAATCTAGATATATTCAAGCCCCCATGAATTATTTCGATTCTGATAGGACACATACGGCAATTCTTTTGGATCGAAGCGCTCTAGGTGTAGGCAAATATTTGCCGTTCCCATAAATAAACGCACTAATAAACTAGCATAAAAGAACGGAGCAAACTGCATTAGTGACATGCTTAAACTATTTAAAATAATGTATTTAGACAGTTTTGGATGAATTTGAATGATAATTTATTTATATGTCTTATATATGATGTACAATAAAGGGCTTTTGCCACATTTTAGCATCATTTGTGTATGTTTCCTTGTGATGATTTTCGGATTCACAAGCGTGTATTTTCCCGTAAAATGCTTGCATTCTAACGTCATTGTTCTATGACGTCGGGTATCTCATTCATAAAAAAGCATATGACGTGGGAGTACAATCGGAACAGCACTGGCAATATATTCATATTTTACCACGGGTGTGTACTCAAAGCGTTTGAAGGACTTAATGTTAGAATATCATATTTTAAACAAGAATGTGTCCATAGTACACGGATGCCCCACTCGCATTATCATTTTCTATGTTCAGTGAACCGTGAAATTGAGGTCAAAAGTCTAATTTGGCTTTAAAATTAGAAAGATCATATCCTAAGGAACATGTGTACTAAGTTTCAAGTTGATTGGACTTCAGCTTCATTAAAAACTACCTTGATCAAAAACTTAAACCTGAAGCGGGACGAACGGACGGACGGACGTGCAGACCAGAAAACATAATGCCCCACTACTATCGTAGGTGGGGCATAAAAAAAACATAATATCGTCACCTAAAACTAACAATATTATATATACTGTTGAATTATAAATCACTCAGGTCTAGCTGATCATCAAATAAAACGAATAGTAAATGCCTTTCTATGCGCTAATAGAACCAGTTATATGTTTGTCGCATATATTGAATTTCCTATCATTATTTATGTAAAGATTTAATAGATGAACTCCATGGCTCTTGGCCTTTTAAGTATCCAATACGCGAAATTTAATCTTTAGACCATATATTTCTCGATTCATTGAATGTTTATTTTTGTTTCGAATGTAAGTATTTAAAAATGTCCAAGCTAACATGTTAAGCTAATTATAAAATACCGATTAATAGTTTGAAAAATCATCAAGATATATCACAGTACTCCCAGTATCATAATCATCAAACTTGTCAGTTGTTCCATACTTGTCAAGATTTAAGTGTATACAGTAGATACTTAAAGGTTATATTTAGCAAATAGTATTATGATCATTTGCGGCGGTATTCTGATAAACCGTTGTGCAAACAATGATATTGATTTAAAATTGTACTACAGAGATGTAAAAAAGTTAGACGAACGAGACAAACAGAGAAAGAAGAACGAAAGAGAATGTTGTTTATATTAAGAACATTTGTTAATCTAGCTCTGGTAAATACGAATAGCAACTATGAAGGAGTAGGTTCGGTAAGGGCCGATGGCCTCAAATTTCAGGTTCATCCGACGAAAGATTTTAAAGACTTTTTAAACGCTTGAATTTGATTCAATTACTATATTGGAAAGATTATAACTGATTTAGTCATTAAAAACTCTCCGATTCACTCTCTAATATGAAAAATCTATCAAATATGCCAAAAAATGTCACTTTTCAGATGTTTTTTGTCAAAAATGTAACTGGCCGCATCCGTGTTCATCCTCAACCTTTATATATTTTATGTATTTTTTCATCGAATACAACTGACATTTCAATAATAAGAATGAACACAAATGCGGCCACTTTCATTTTATACAGAAACCGTCTTAAATTTAACTAAAATGCTAAAATTGTGAAGATTTCTGTAATTCAGCATGACTTAATGATGTTAGTTCCCGATATATGTGCATTGCATTGTCAAAAATAGTTCATATTTATGTAGAAGAAGCATTCTTCTTTCCAATAAATAACTAAAAGTTTACATTTTAACAATTTTTTTATAACTGTTATATTTTGGGGCCAAAAAGGGGTCTTACTGGATCTACTCCTTTCTCTTTAATGTGTTTTTTTTTTCAGTAAAAGAATAAAAATAATAGTTAAACAAGAATGTGTCCATAGTACACGGATACCCCACTCGCACTATCATTTTATGTGTTAAGTGGACCGTGAAATTGGGGTAAGAACTCTAATTTGTCATTTAAATTAGAAAGATAATATCATAGGGAACATGTGTACTAAGTTTCAAATTGATTGGACTTCAACTTCATCAAAAACTACCGTCTTGACCAAAACTTTAACCTGAAACTTGTACTATCATTTTCTATGTTCAGTTGACCGTGAAATTGGGATCAAAACCCTTATTTTGATTTTAAATTAAAAAGATCATATCATGGGACACATGTGTACTAAGTTTCAAGTTGATGGGACTTCAACTTTATCAAAAACTACCTTGACCAAAAACTGTAACCTGAAACTTGCACCATCATTTTCTAAGTTCAGTGGACAGTGAAATTGGGATCAAAACTCTAATTTGGCTTTCTAATTATAAAGATCATATCATAGGGCACATGTGTACTAAGTTTTAAGGTGATTGGACTTCAACTTCATCAAAAACTACCTTGACCAAAATCTTTAACCGGAGGCGGGACGGACGGACAAACGAACGAACGGAAGCACATACTACCCCTCTACTATAGTAGATGGGGCATTAAAATACCTTACAAACATTCGCTGCACTTTAAAATGTAAAGCTATCATGAATTCGCCAATGTAATAGAAGCTAAAAACAGTTTGCCAGTCCATTTTTTTGTTAATTTCTTAGGTGTTTTTTTTCTTGTTGATTGTGTTCTTTGACCCAATCTGATTAGAGTAAACTTTGGTATACCTTAGATTGTATTTAGTTAGCAATTTTGTGTTATGAATTTCATTCTGTTGCTTTTTATACAGATAAAAGAAGACGATACAAAGGGAACACACAAACACATACAAAGAAAACTTACAACACCATGGCAAAAAAACAACAACAGAAAGACGGCGAAAAGACAAAAAACAAAACCCAATATCGATTACTAAAGATTGAGCAACATAAACCCAAACGAAACAAAACACTGGCCGGGGTGGGAGGGAATAAATAAATATGCCAGAAAAGGTCAGCAGTTCCTGCTCCACATGTTGCATCCGTTGTTGTGCTAATGCGATTACATATACGGTGATAGAGTCATTCAGTGATGTTACAATCGCTATTTACCTGTAAAGATTGCCTTTTTATAGAAACTTGCTTTGGTTGTAGATCTTTATTATACTAAGTCACAGTTAGATCTGTTCACATTTGTTTATGTTTATTGGCCATATGTTGACGTCTATATTTCGCTTCGATGTTGTTGGGTTTTTTGTGTTCTTTGGTAGATGTCGCGTTGAAATTATACCCAACATATTTTCTATTCATCAACATTTAATGTATGAATAAAAATGGAAATGGTCTTAAATGATGGATAAAAAAATTATATCAACACACAAGACAAGCAAATGAACTTTAATTATTTTGTTTTAGCACTATCATTTTGATATTTATACAAATTCAAACATAATATACAGATGTTCACATCGAAAGTCACCTATAACAATAAGTTTAGTACATTAGTGTTATAATCCACAAAGACACTACAAAACAACATTTGACGGTTAGCGTCGATACATACGATGTGCTACTGCTACTGAGGTCTGAAAGTATTGCCATGGATACGCTTGATGAAGGTAGTACGGACGTTGAAACAACACTGGATGATTTTGAGTTGGAAGTGAGGTCTGGTGTTGAGTTGGTGGTGACGTCTGATGTTGTGTAGCGTTGTGATGATATGATGGCGGAGATGTCTGGATACTACATGAAGAACTATCTGATGATGAGTTGAGCATGTATTCTTGGTCTGGCGACGACATTTGTTGTGGTGGTGAGCTATAGACTGGCGAGACCCTGTCTTGAAGTTGACTGAATTGTAAATGCTGATCAGAACACTGCTGTGGAGTTGAAGACTGTAATGGCGATGTTTTTGCTTGTTTCATGTCTGGAGATGACTCTGCTGATAGCGTTGTCTTGTTGTCAAATTGCTGAACTAGCGTAGAATTTCCCATGGTTGGTTGGTTAGAGGTAGAGCTGATGTCACGTAAGATGTCGTTGAACATGTCATATGGACCTACAGGCGGGTAGAACGGTGTTGGAGAAGACGAATAACTAGAAGACACACTTGTCATATATGACAAACTGAAAAGAAAAGATACAATTAAATTTATGATAATTTATATTAACGAAGTTCAATATTTTGCATCGATAGGAATAAACTAATTGATTTGCTCGGTTACATGTCAATAGAATTTTTTCTCTGTAAGTTTCGAACCAAGCTAGTGTTGACAAGGTATAATAAATCCTTCGTTAGAAAACACATGCTAAAGAAAGATAGGTTCGAGTTATGCTGGACAGGAAGTCCAAAATTGTTACAATGGGGAGTAGAACTCGATGTCTAGGGAGAGTGCCAATTTTCTTCACGCAAAAAAAACCAACATGTAACAACTATATATTGAAGGGTGCAAAATTAATCTGTTGTAATGCAAAATTTTGTACACTAACCCACACACCCTCGTTTCCAAGTGACAATTGACATTATTGCCGTTCATTTCTCCAGATATATTGTTAATTATCTCTCTTCCAAATTATAAAACATTTTCTGTTAGACGTTGAACACACAACATTTAACCAATCTGTCATTTTTAAATTCTTTTATTTGAATTTTGCTTTCTCGAAATCAGGCTGAGTAAAAAGGAACTTAGGCTTCTACTTCAATGTAGTTTTGTTACATTACTAATATTTTCAGGTTGTGATCATGTCTTCAACAAATATTGTGTTCAAGTCATACAACGATTAAATTTTATGCAACTGTCATACAAGTGAGAGTTTAAGCTAGCTACAAAACATGGTTTAATTTACCTTTGTCTACATAAGGAAATTCCTGTACCAAGTTAGGAATATGACAGCTGTTTTCAATTCGTTTTATGTGTTTGGGCTTTTGATTTTACCATTTATAATGGACATTCCGTTTTAAATTATCCTTGGTATTCTAGTTACTTTATTTTTACTTTAAATTGAGTATTATGCACAGCAACAAAACAGTTATTGACGATACAAATATCCAAAACAAACAAAAAGTAATAATTAACGTTAGTTGCTGGTTACTGAAATTGAATAAATAAGGTAATACATAAGGATCTTATGATTTTTTAAAACTGTTTCTTAGTTTATCGTGAAAAAAACAGAAGAAACATACGAATTTTTTAGACTATATATTTTATTTTTTTTCTTTCGTATCAGGTATTTCTAACCGTAAATGATCGCCAATAACGTATTTTTATTCTTAAAGATGTTGAATTCCCTAATTTAGTTTTATTTGCCCGGTAAGGTATCTCTCAAATTCTCAAATTATTTTTTTTCGTAGAGGACAACGATTGATTATGTTTTGTAAATTATTCAATAAATACATATATACTTACTTTGATTTAGGAGCACACTTGGTACTTTCTGTTGTTGGTGGTGACAGTACATGATTTTCTTTTATTGCTGGGTCTCTGTTGAAGATGTGTTTCCTCATCCAGGCAATATTGGAGTCTTTAGATTGACGTTTAAACTTAGACCTTCTGTTCTGGAACCATGTCTGAAAATAAACAATCAGTTAATTATTAACAGTACTCTGACAACTTAATATGTGTACTACGGGATATACACACTAAGGCATTTAGCCTGAGATTGTTTATATTTGAAGCCAATTTGTCCTCCCCCCCCCCCCCCCCCCCCCCCAAAAAAAAGGATGAGAAGGAAAATCTTAACAGCACCGAAATTATTTCCTAATCATGTAGAAAATAAAATGATTTGATCATGGATGTCTTTTGGATAAATTTCCATATTTTGTTGAAATTGTCTACAACGATAAAACTTTAAACATCATTTTGAAAAAAATAACAAGTAAAATTTTGGTGAATGGATATACTAGTATATAATTTTTACAAACTTTTCTTAAAGGATATTGAATAGACTATCAATATTCACTAGAGTTTCAACATCTTTCAATTTTTACCCTGTGAGGAAAATACATTTAGAAGAATCGACAACATCTCTTTTAACCACATATGTTAATTTTATTTGAAACCCAACAGTGTAGGGGGGGGGGGGGGATGCATGAACGTGGAGATAATGAACAATAAAATACAAATATAATATCTAATATCAGATTCGAATTTTTTGCAGGGCAGCTTGGCGATATATATGTTTTCAATAAAAATAGTCCTGTTTTAAAAAATTGACACACTGTGTCGGTTTATTACACATGGGTTCGTATTCATTATATCTAGTCCTGAATATGTTTGTATCATTGTCCAGTTAACTGTAACCAACAATTTTTTCCTCTGTCCATTAGTTTGTTTAAATGATAAAATAGGCATCATGACATATACATTTAGAATAATTTAGTTGTTACTCTATACATACTGATATTTTATCTGTTGGAACATTACACATGTCAGCAAGCTCCTCCATTGTGGCGGTGTCTGGATACTGAGACAGACAAAATGACCTCTCCAAAGCATACAACTGAAACAAAGAAAACTCAATTTGAAAACAAGTTTCTTGTACAAATTTTTGAATATATTAATATTGAAATATATTGGCTTTGTAACAAATAAAATAAGCGCCTTAGTTTTGCATTAATATAAACATGATTAAATATGTACCGCCAATATATCAGTCTTTTGTATTTTTAGTCATCTTATCCTCAAATGATTATTGAATTTGCGGTCAGAAGTTGAAATTTTTCTTTGCCCTCGTTTCTGTCAATATTTGGAATGGAGAGGGGTTCGTTATTGCATGGAAGTGGTATATATTATTGTATACCTCCAATCTTTCATGGTCATTAGTTCTGAACAAAACTATAATGTTTATTTATTGTTGGAAGGAAAAGAGGACGGTCCGTGGTTTGGATCTAGTTAAAATTATACGTGTATTAACGGTTGGTACATGTAACATGCCGATGACTTTCCGAATTATGGGAAAATGTGAGAAGATCATACATTAATGATTGTTTAAGTAGGGCATGATTGATTGATTGACTGAAAAATTCTCGTCATTACATCAGTACATTTTTAAATGCTTAAAAAATTAGATCTGTGATATAATGCAAGATTTCAAGTTGATTGATTGATTGATTGATTGATTGATTGATTGATTGATTGATTGATTCATTGATTCATTGATTCATTGATTCATTGATTCATTGATTGATTGATTGATTGATTGATTGATTGATGCTTAAGATTTGTGATAGAATGTAGGATTTCAATTGGCAATGTAAGAATATTTGTTTTCGGACTAAACTACTTTGAAGACTTCGACATACATGAAGATGTGTATTTGTGTAACAAGTTCCATGGAGTTACTGTTTCGTTTCACGCTTACCCTTAATCTTCGTTTATTCAATCATAACTTTTACATAGAACAACTTTATAGAAAGATATTTTTTGCATTGTTGTTAAATCAATGAATCAAAAGAGCTGATTTGACATTATAATATTTGATATTACACCCTTTCAGATGCCAATTTTAAAGAATGCATTTGTCTTTATCGTACTGAGCTTCTTTGTCGTATACGGTGTACTTATTTTTCAACTAAATTTTATCATTATTGAATTATTGTAATATGTATATACCTGCTCAGTGGTGTATTTGGTTCTGCCACGACGAGACTGAAGATCATCTTTCAAACCCATTCTGAAAACGAAACAAATAAAATTGAAAGAAAAATAATAATATAAAACCATATTAACTACAGAGTGTACAATAACACATCAAAGGCAAACACAATGCATATATTGTCATCACTATTGCGAAAGTTAAGCTTATTCTTACAACGTAATAACAATTCTAAACAATATGTTTATGTTCAGTCTACCGGTAAAAACAGGTTATAGGGGTGGGGGTTGGTACCTATTAATATGTTTAAACTCGCTGGATTTGTTTGCACCTGTTCTAAGTCAGGAATCTGATGTTCAGTAGTTGTCGTTTGTTGATGTGGTTCATAAGCGTTTATCGTTTCTCTGCATTTTTATGTAGATTATAACGTGAGTTTTCCCGTTTGAATGGTTTTACACAAGCCATTGTTATGGCCCTTTATAGCTTGATGTCGGATGTGAGCCAACGGTCCGTGTTGAATACCGTACTTCGACTTATAATTGTTTACTATTACAAATTGTGACTTGGATGGAGAGTTGTCTCATTAGCACTCATACCACATCTTCTTATAACTATATGATGAAGCGCACCATGAATTAGTATGGACACAATTAAACTTTGCAAATGATAATTAGGCCTTCTACAATGAAAAAAAAACATACCGTATGGCTCTTTTTTAATTTGTTTGACTGAATATTCCGGAATTATCGTATATGCATGCGAGTAGTTTTTTTTTGGTTTTTTTTTTGTTGTTGGTTTTTTTTTTTTGGGGGGGGGGGGGGGTTCCAGACTGCAATAGCATTGACAAATTCATAAATAAAACAATGAATAGTAACGGGGGAGGGGGGACACAATCCAAATTATATTTCAACAAAACTTTATCGCTATATCGAAAAAGTTTTATACTTGAATGCAGCTAATATGTTTATTAAGTTTTTGCAATTAACAATAATACATGTTTACTTTATAATGAAATGACATAGGTTGCATTTTTCACCGTAGGCAAATGCAATATATTTTTTAATTGAGATATCAAATATATTGAGTTTGTCAACGCTCTGTAAAGGACGGGGAAATACCATGCGTCAGCCCGTCCGTCTCTCTGTCCGTCTGGAGTATTGTAAGCGCGCTCACATGTACGACATCCGTCCGTATTCAACATGCCGGACATAAAGATTTTATATTTCCAATGCAAGTTATTGGATTTTATTCATAAAAAAGGGGTGATGTTCCAGTTTTTTAAGACAATACCTTTTACAGTGCTTTGGACAGTATTCAGTGGTGATTTCTTTATGTCTATAAATATAACCGCCCTTCAGTTTTAAATTTCATTAATTTCTGATATGACATTGAACTATATTCTTTTAAAACGCGATGGGCGTATCATGCGCTCATTGCGCAGCTGTTTATTAAAGGAGTTCAAAATGAAGGATATTCAGTAAAAAGTTCAAGAATAAAACATTATCTAAGGAGATATTGTCCTAAGAAAGATTAAATATGTGCATAAATAAATATCAAGTGGTATGATAAAAGTCCTTGACAAAATGTTCTTCGCTAATTTTGTTGTCGCTTTGTATCACTATTCTACCAAATAATTAGGAAGATGACGTCACTAATAATGTTTTAACTTGTGTCCGATGCCTTTTGCTACTTTTGCAAATAAAATATGTTTGAACTTACCAAATAATGCCATTTTGATCAAATATTATTATACAATACGCTTATAAAAAAAAAATTATTTGGAATTTTTTAATCAATCTGTATTTTAATACATCTGACAATTGATATAATTGTTAAATAACATTTGAGATTTTGACTTTTTGTCAACTCTTTTATAACTCCAAATGATGTAATTTTCCCCCAAGTTCATAAATCATATCATAAAATTATCTCTTTGATTCCATAAGTTTCAGCATAATACTAATTTGAAATAGATGTTTCGGACATATCGTTATTCTATGCTGTGCACCATCATTGGCATACATCTATTATTTTGCATGTGCTATTCCGATATAAATACTATGTGCTACTATGTGTTGACATTTGAGATTTGTTTTAATATATAACTTGCTTAGCTTTTATTCTGCATTTGCTATCGATATATTAATATATATATATAAAAGCAAATTTACAGATCTAACATTGTTGGGTTGATGTTTAGACGAGTTGTATATACATTATGTACACAGCCATGTATCACCATCATTGATGGCGATCCGATGGATACATCTGTTGTAGAGTTGTCACTGACTCAGACGTACTTATAAATATAATTATTTTCTGTGACTGTATATTACATTAATTTGTAGGATCCTTTACTATAGAGAATTTAGCTGATCTGTAACAATAACATCTTCATGCCTTATATATCATGTACTGTAGTACGCCGCTAGATTAAAACTGACGAGGAAAGGTAACACACGGCCAGCGAAAGCTCTTTTTTTGAGAGCCCAGGTGGTCGTGTGGTCTAGCGGGACGGCTGCAGTGCAGGCGATTTGGTGTCACGATATCACAGTAGCATGGGTTCGAATCCCGGCGAGGGAAGAACCAAAAAATTTGCGAAAGCAAATTTACAGATCTAACATTGTTGGGTTGATGTTTAGACGAGTTATATATATATATAACATGAGCTCTTAAGAGCACTTTAAACCGACTGATATAAATAAACAAAACATACATGTAATAACATCAGATACACATACAACACAAACATACAGACATATTACATGTATGTTTTGTTTATTTATATCAGTCGGTTTAAAGTGCTCTTAAGAGCTCATGTTCATTGTTATTTAGTATAATTATATGCAACCCGACTTTAAGGTGGTATGGGAATCTAAAATAAAAATGATAGAATTTGTTCATACTTTGCCAAAACGTAGTATCTATTGATATATGTTGAAAAATAAAATAAAAATGATAGGTCACCGCGCATTTTCTCAAGCTACAGGACGTGACAAAATGACACATTTTGTATGGATTATACAGGAAAAAAACACCATTTTGTGATTAGAAACTAAACAAAATGATAGAATTGTTAAATACCTAAGGAAAAGATGACTTTCAGACAATGCTTTCAGAATATCAAAAGAAAAGATAGGATCACCATACGTTTTTTTCTGGCTAAAATACAAAATAGGAAAATCCCATGTAGAATCCTTCAGAAAATGCACTGTTTTAGAGTTACCTCCCCTTAAAATTGCAATTTGATTTTTTTTTTTACAAACAACCAAAAATAATCAACATTTGCAAAAATGTTAATATCTATAAGTTATTTTTTTATAAATTGGTTCTGTTAAATGAAAATTTACATTAAATATCTGCATTCGTGCATCAAATATTGCTAACTTGATAGAAAATCTGGACCTTTGGTTCTCTGTTTTTTTCAATCCAAGATGGAGGAAGACACCCATACCACCTTAAATAAAGATTACGTTACTTTACTTTTACAGTAAAAAGGGTAAATTGATTTATCAAATACGATTAAAAAGAGCGTGATGTCTGGAGGTTTAAAGAAAGCTTTATCTGAGTATCTTTGTTAGCTCTTTATTCCTGGCTTATACCTCCCAATTGTCAAGGGACAAGACCAATAGAATGAAATTCAAAACAGTGTGGCTGTGGCCATTGATTGACACATTAAATTCATCCATTTACTGGGAAATTTTACGTGAACGTTTGTCTGTAACGACCACTGTTCATGACGTACCTACGATAGACATTTAAACTGTGGGGTCACCAAAGGTTTCTTAACGCCTTTAATTATAAAATAAGTCAAAAAATTAATCAGTAATAACCTTTATGTTTTGATTTATATAATTGATATAAATCAAAACATCGTGTTATTTCTGATTAATTTTTCGAATTACTTTATTAAGGTGTTGAGAACCTTTGGTGACCCCATAGTTTAAGTGTCTTTAAAAAGTACATAGTGAGCAGTGGTCGTTACATACAAACGTTCACCTAAATTGTCCCAGTCAATGGATGAATTTAATATGTCAATCAATGGCCACAGCCACACTGTTTTGAATTTCATTCTATATGACTAATGGACTATAGATTGAAAAGAGGGGCCATGTTTTTGTCATTCTTTGATTAATTAACACTAACAAATGGAAAATGCTACTGTACAGTAGTGATTGTAAAAAAAACAATTCACAATGCTAGAGAATTAATTGTTATGCATAAATGATTCAAATCATGGATGAACAAAGTAAATACACACTAACATCAAACATTTATTGTGGAAACAACACCTTTGATATTGCTCGGTGCATTTAAAACACATCTATACAGCTACCGTCCAATCAATAATCGTTTTCAAATGAAGTTAAAAGGTGTTTTTTATTGCTATTTTTTTTATAATAATGTAAATTATTATTGTCTGTATCTTACATTAAGGAGTAAGATAGCTGTGGTTTATTCAGATTGATTGTCAGAACAGTAACAGACTCGGTTTAGTTCTAAGAAGAGACATATAGTGGTATGATTGCCAATGAGATAACTATCCATCAGATTTAAAATGAGTAATATCCTGTATACATGCATTTACGACACTTTTCAATATTAATATTTTCTGAGAGTAAATTGACCATTTAGTTATTGAAAGATATTATGAATGTATTTATGATAAATACTTTGACGTATAAAACTGTAAATTTTAAGACAATTTAAAAAAATAAAAATAAAAAAAAACTAGATGTACAACTGTGTAGCATTTTTTTCACCAATATAAAAAAAAGCTGCAGAGTTTTACATAAAAACAAATCGATGATAGCATAAAAAAAATACAATATACAAATGTAAGGAGAGAGAAAGACCAGATGAAAAAGTTGTTTCCAAATACAGAAAATTACCCTTTTTGTTGACAATTTTATGAAAGAACAGAATTTATTTAGATTTTGATTTTGGATTAGATCTAGAAATATCATTCATGACATTTATTTTTTTTAATATTGCAATTGATGACACCAATGAATATGTTTTCTTTCAGTTTAAAACATTTGCATTTTATTTAGTATTTGCTATTCATCCCAAAAGTATTTTCGTTACACAAACTTTATATGAAAAGAAGATTGTAAATGAGACCAAATGACTACAACATCAATTATTTACAACTAAAGGCCACTGTAAGGCTTTCATCAATGAAAAACGCATACAGCAAAGCAAGCTTTCCGAGTCAACAAGAGACACGATACAAAAGTTTGAACTCCAGTTAAACATAAACTATGATAAATAGGAAAAACTTTTAAATAATCCAATGAAAAACATTCATTTACAAAGCAAATGCATATGATTTAAAAAAAAAAAAAGCTGACCAAATTGGAAAGTTATAAAATACCGAGTTATTACACAAAGGGGTCAAATTAATTATGCGGAAAATGAGGACAAAAGTCAGCACTTAATTTCAAAGATGAGAATTTAGTATTCAAATATCTGCAACTCTGTGACAATTAGAGCAATTGGGCAATAATTAATGTAGGTACAGTGTATCCAATTTCATTATAATTATATGGAAAATACATTGTCTTGTATCGTTTCCTTTGTTGACTAGTATATAAAAGGTCTCAACTGAACAATTTAAGCGAGAAACTAACGGCTTGATTGAAAACGAGAAGCACAGAATTTCAGTCTCCTGATTTGTGACAAACAGAACGTGGCGGGGCTAAGCATATATATTAGCAGGCGAACTACAAAAAATACTCGAAAAGATCTTAACTGTTTCATTTTGAGGAATAGGTGATTCATTATTCGAAATGTAATACATCATACGTAAATGATGTTTTTCGTCTAGATTACTTTCGAAGGCATGTTTCGTTTTCCGTTCTCCATTTTAGTATTTTTCAATCGATAATCTATCATTTTGAGCAATTTTTGGACAATTAAACAAAATAGATTATGTAGAATCGTTGTCTTCTATCCATTATTTAGATTTGAATTCGTGTACATGTTATAGACAGTTAAAATGTGTTTCTTGTGCTTTAGCCAAATGTATGATGAAGAAAAAAGTACAGTACACATAAGCGGGACAAGTTAAACGTTAGCTAGCCTACGAGTACCTCCCTAATTGGTAATCTAATTTTATACAAACTGAAAAAGAACTAGATATAAGACTTTAAAATAACTTAAACTGCCTACCTTAATTCTAGGGATTCACTGTGTTAAACGTTGTTTCAACAACTAGTAAAAAACATTCAATGATGTAAAATTTTGAGTTATTGCAATTTTAAAAGATTCTATTGTAAAAACAACAAGCCAACGTTCTCTTATGCTGTCTCTTTCATCTTTCCGCGTAACGATTAGCAATGGATTCAAAATTAATTGCAAAAATCACACAAGCCCGTCTCATACTGAAGCCATTTTTAAAAATATTATTGTTTTTACAATGTAAATTATAACAGTTAGGTATGAAAAGAAACAGATAATTGCATGTAATCCTCGCCTTTGATTCTTCGTCGGACACACGCGCTGAACTATTTAACTTTACAATTGTATTATATGTCTTTAATGTTGATAAATTAAAGTTTTCGCACATTTAGCAATTTTAAGTACATAATTATTTTTAATCCAAGGTTTGTAATTTAATGGGACCTAAGAGTCGAAAATTTACAAAAAACGTCTTAAACGCAACGATATTTTGTTCATCATATCTTTCGACAAGTGACATTTTTTCTGAGGCTATTATACTCGCTATAGTCAATATATAATGTCCCAGACCTTTTGTAGAAATAATTAAGATACGTTTCCCCATAATCAAGAAATTGTATATTTAAATATACAATTCCTTGTCTAAATCTGAGACTACATGTATAACAGTTATAGTAGTCTCAGCCTTAATATTATAGTATATAGGCTTTGACACACAATCTGGTTCAACTGTCACAGTTAAACCAGAGATTTATAATAGCTATAAAAAAAGTAAGTGTCCCATTTGATCATATCCATTTGATCAGGGACTTTCCGTTCTGAATTTTCTTCAGACAGAGTTCAGTATTTTGTGGCTGATTTTAATTTTCACAGGTAACGCGGTCTATATCTGGATATTAACAAGAAATTCAGAGAATTTCAATGAATTTGGTCCGGCATACAGAACCATCTCTTCCCTGAAGTCAAAATTTAATGTGTAGTCAAACAATTGTGCAATTTTATAAACAAAAATTAGGAAAACGAAAGTGTTCCCATTCATTTTATAGAGCGCACCGCCAACTTTATAAACTCTTTTCAATAGAAGGTAAATCAACTCAACACGTGCATCAAACGCATGCGCAGTGTTGTTGCTGATGCTGTTCTCTGTTTTCAAACACACTGAAAATGAAGATATTTTCAGAAACAATTGTTTAGGTAAAGACAAGAGAAAATTCAATTTTTTATTCATTTCTCTTCAACATCAAAAGACATGCTTGATGATGAAAATGTTTGTCCAATGATGTCAATGATGACATTCCCCCAAAATTTGCCATTACAACTTTCATAAAATGTTGCATCACAATGTAGGTATGGCAAACCAATGGGAGATAACTCCAAATTACCCTAAATAATTGTACCCAGATGTGTGTAAAAATAAAATCTTTGGGTGACCTCCAATTACGGTCTTTTATTCACTTGTTAAGTCTCAGAAGGTTCTGATTGCTTTTGATAGATATTATATGAATATTCATGATTCTGTATATTATGATTTTAGGGAATACGATGAAAAATTTGAGGTACAAACAAGGGTTTGAAAGTTACATTTGTTTCAAAAAAATACAAGGGAACTTTATACAGCCATTAAATATACTTTTTTATTAAGTTTAATATATTAATTAAATAATTAGGTCCAATAAATAAATCTAGATAGCTGTGTTCATATCAAAATTATTTTTTATAAATAACCCTCCTTTATGTGTATACAGAGTTATTTCCCTTGCATGGACAACTTTTGGTTTAGTTTTGATTGGAAATCAGCGGTGATAGTTTTTCGCATTATACAGCCAGTTTATTGCCATTTAAAGATAGTTTAACCACTTGCCATTGCACACGAGGTAGTAAGGATACTGAATAATGTGGTTTAACAACAATCAATATACATGACTGTATGTATTAATTTTTCAACATGTTCAACTAAAAACATACATAGGAATCCATGCAGTAGCGGCAGTTCACTTCGAATGCTATTCACATTCAATGCATTTTGAACTTCAGAAGTTCAGTCCTGAATAAAATTGGTTTACAGATTTCACTGTATAAATATTGTAACTGATATACAGATATGAACATGATGAATTTACTTTACTTTTATACACACAGGTATTTACAGTACTTAATCTGACATAATTTTTTTCTTTGAAATTTCTCAAATAAAAATAATGTTTTTATTTTAGTCATGTAGAATAATTGTTAGAAGGTTGTTGTTTATTTTTATTTATAAGCATTCACTATACATGCCATATAAGATTAAGATATATTAATTAAATAGAATGTTAATGAAAAGGGAACATTCTAAAACTATCATGACTATACAAAGACAGATGACATATATTTCAAAACTTTTCTTGTCTCTCATGGTACAACTGATTTTTATAGTTCATTCTTATGACATAATGTTGTACTGTCACAGGTCAGGGGGAGGATTGGGCGTCTGCTAACATGTCTATTGACATCAGACTCGGACTTCTCTTGAATTGAATTTTAAATGTATGTATTGTTATGTGTTTACTTTTCTACATTGGCTAGAGGTATAGGGGGAGGGTTGAGATCTCATAAACATGTTTAACCCCGCCGCATTTTTGCGTCTGTCCCAAGTCAGGAGCCTCTGGTCTTTGTTAGTCTTGTATTATTTTAATTTTAGTTTCTTGTGTACAATTTGGATATTAGTATGGCGTTCATTATCACTGAACTAATGTATATTTGTTTAGGGGCCAGCTGAAGGACGCCTCCGGGTGCGGGATTTTCTCGTTGCATTGAAGACCTGTTGGTGACCTTCTGCTGTTGTTTTTTCAGTGGTCGGGTTGTTGTCTCTTTGATACATTCCACATTTCCATTCTCAATTTTATTAACACCGCCACATTCTGTATGTATGTGCCTGTTCAAAGTCAGGAGCCTGTAATTCAGTAGTTGTTGTTTGTTTATGTGTTAAATATTTGTTTTTCATTTTTTTTTTTTACATAAGTTAGGCTGTTAGTTTTCTCATTTGAATTGTTTTACATTTGTCATTTCGTGCCATTAATATCTGACTATGCGGTATGGGCTTTGCTCACTGTTGAAGGCTGTACGGTGACCTATAGTTGTTAATTTCTGTGTCATTTGGTCACCTGTGGAGATTCATGTCTCAGATGGCAATCATACCACATCTTTTTTATAGTCACACACACACTAACATACATTTGTATATAAAGAGTAATATTCATATTTATATTTTGTTTCTTTACATTCAAATGTTTATAAAGTTTTACTTTACATTTTCAATATACCAACTGATGCTCTGAAAAAAGGAATATGTAAAGGTATCGTTATGTTATGTGACTTTGGACATTACAATTTCATGAGAGTGGTTGACATTTTCATGCTTTATGCTTCTATTTTGACCAAAAACCTGAATTTGGAGGATTGAAATTGACTAACAATGTGTAAAAGAAGCAATATAAACAAAACTATAACCTAAATGATTAAAAAAATATATTTTATTATTTTTTAAAGAGAGGAAACAGTTTTTCCAGAATAGTAAAAAATTATCGTTTTGAAAAGCTGCAATTTCTTCGTTGTTATTATGTGTATCGATAAAAGTGAAACTGTTTTAAAAATGTCTTCATAATGCCTTTCAAATGAGGTAAAGTTTTCTTAGATCAGTTGATTTAAAAAAAATCACTTTCCGTACCTACACAATGAAAAACACAAATGTTTCAAGTGCATTTGTTGCGATTCTGAACTTGTAAAGTTGTGGCAAATATATAGAATCGTATTCAAAACAGTGTGGCTGTGGCCATTGATTGACGACCTAAATTATCCCATTGACTGGGACAGATTATCGTCGTGTCATATGTTTTCGTATGTCATATGTTTTCGTATCAACCACATTTCGTCGGTTTCGACTGCATACGCGTACATTGTGGCATGTTTTTCTGTTTCTATATTTAGAACAACAACACTACTACAACTTGATATATTTAAAACATATTCAACGTCGCTTTTTAAAGACGTTAGAACAAATTAAATAAAACTGACCTATTTAGCCATTTTTATTTAATGTCAAAAATACGCATCACTAGAATAGTTGTGGAAAAAAATTCTGAAGGGTTAAAATAAAGTCCAGATATGTTTTTTGCAAGTCAGACACCGGATCTTCAAGACGTATGACTGTCATGGTTTTTTTTGGCCGTTTTAATTACAAACCATCGAGTTAAAATTAGCAGGGTTCTTATATAAAATGGTTGTTCAAAATCTAACTATTCAATATTTCATTGACAATTTTTTTTATACATCCTTGATACATGAAGATGAAAACAGTCTTAACTTTTTATATTTAATCATAAATTTTGAAAACTGCATTTTATTTTAGAAAAAATAATGTATTTTGTACAAACCAGGTGCCAATCTGAAATTAATCAAAATCTAAAAATTTCATCACACGAAACACCAACCTTACACTTTTTACTAGTAATTTTTTGTACTGAAAAGTATTTAATAACTTTTTTTAAGATTCAAGCGATCACCCGAACCACGACTTTAGAAAAAATGTATTTCCGGATTTTGTAGTCATTTCCTGTCCGTGTACTGATCCAATTTTTATTTCATACGAAAACATATGACACCGTTTTTTTGACATACAAAAATCGCAAAGTAATCGGAAACAGTAAAAAATCGTAGAAATCATTGACAAAAAAACTAGATACCTAAAATCAATCTACAGGACATGCTTTTTAAATTTGAGTAAACACCTAAATAAAAACTCAACAGTAAAAACCGTAAGCAGTGAAAATTGTTATTAGTACGAAAACACATTACACGATGATATGTGAACGTTTGTCTGTAACGACCACTGCTCACTACTTACTTATTATAGAATTTAAACTGTGGGGTCACCAAAGGTTCTTAACGCCTTTAATAATAAAATGAATCGAAAAACTAATCAGGAATAACCTTTATGTTTTGATTTATATTATTGATATAAATCAAAACATCGTTTTATTCCTGATTAATTTTTCGAATTACTTTATTTAGGTGTTGAGAACCTTTAGTGACCCCACAGTTTAAGTGTCTTTAACAAGTACATAGTGAACAGTGGTCGTTACAGACAAACGTTCACATAATCTGCCCCAGTCAATGGGATAATTTAGGTCGTCAATCAATGGCCACAGCCACACTGTTTTGAATATGATTCTATTAAAAAGAAAAAGTGCCCTTCTATACGACCAAACATTTTTTTGCGTTGTATAAAGGTATGAAGTTGTCAGCATCGGCCGAAAACACATTTGGTTTTTGGACAATATAACTTCAGTTTAACCCTTTCCCCGATACTAATAAATAAGCTTTATTTAGAGTCGGCATGGTATATAAAACATAGACAAACATAAGCTCTAATGAGCTTTTAACCGACATGAGACATTATATAACAGTACAACATTTATAACAACACAATACATAATATAGTACACATGCAATAAATATCACAGCACAAAAATGAAGCACTAAAAGCAGAATATAAGCATAAGCTAGGTGTTAAGGCTAAAAGCATATAAGTGTAAACTAGGCATAAAAGCTGGTAAAAATGCATAGCATAAAAATTGAAAAAATGGGATATGATCTAGATGGTAAATAGATTTGCATAATATATTAACTAAAAGTCTGCACAAACTGTGCACTTACAGTCATTTCCATTCCATGACTTTAAAATATTTTTGAACTGACTAAAATTAGCAATTTTTCTAAAATCATCAGGTAGATCATTCCATAAAACAGCAGCTGTGTATTTAAAAGAGTTCTTACCATAGGTTGTTGTTCGGACCCTAGGTATATCTACAATATTAGAATATCTAAAATTATATTTACAGTCTTTCAATACAACTAAATCATGTAAGCATGGTGGTGACAATTTATATAAAATTTTAAAACACTCAATAGCCATGTTCCGCATACGTCTTATTTTCAGTGATGGAACCTTTGCTCGTAAAAGTAGTTCATCATATGAACTAACATAGTCTTCATATATAAATCGTAAAGCCCTTTCCTGAATTTTTTCCAATTTGGTGGTGTTATTTTTGTTGCAAAAATGCCATGCCAAAGGACAAAAATTAAAATTAGATAAAATAAATGTGTGGAAAATTGTCAGTTTATTCAATTTAGTAAGGTAGCAGCCAATGCGCTTCAAAACATTCAGTTGTTGGGATGCTTTACGACAAATATTTTTAATGTGGTGATTAAAATTAAGTTGATAGTCAATATCAATACCCAAAAGTTTGACAATCTCATCACAGGATATTTTTGCTGACTGTATATTAAATACAGGTTTTTTTGCAAATGTTTTATTTCCAACTGCAATGGCTTGGAATTTGTCAGGATTTGCCTGCATACAATTAAATCTGAACCAGTCAATTAAAACAGCACTTTCTCTTTCGAGTGTACATAATAAATTATCAAAATCATTGTCAGCATAAGACAGAGTATTGTCATCTGCATAATTATACAAGGTACCATGTTCAATAAAATAAAATATGTCGTTAATAAAAATATTAAATAATAGGGGCCCCAGGATTGAGCCTTGGGGTACCCCTTTCTGGATGTCAGCCCAACTGCTGAGTACTCCCTGAAGTTTGATTTGTTGCCTACGATCTGTAAGATAATTTTGAAGTATGGCGATAGCTGCCCTGACAGATGCTATTCTGTGACGATGACTTCCCTGGATAATGTGACACAAGTGAGAGATCTTCAACTCAAAATTATGTCAATATCAAGTTGTCTAGTGATTTATTTTATTATTTTATTCACTTACACAGTTTTGTTCATGTCAGCATGTTAAGATAAATTTTTGTCATTAAAATTCAAATTTCCATATTTTTGGCATTAAGACGTCAGAAAATCCTGAAATTCAACTATTTGAGCCAAAAATCGTAATTTTCTGAACCAAATCGGCAAAAGTTTGAAAATTTAACAAGGTTGTACCAATTCCTTCAATGAACCATGTCCATTCCAAGTGTTTTGAATATAAAATGGGATTTTATGTCTAAAAAGTATACTTGTCTGCCTTCAATTCTGCCTAATTCTTTAAATTTGTTCCCCCTCATTTCAAATTTGAGTTAAATCGGTGAATTTCATCAGATTATGAAACGGTTTTCAACAAACGGAAGCGCCATGTTTACACTTTCATCCATGTTTTCAACAAAGAAAGATAACTTGTGTTTGCAATGTATTTTAGCTGGAAATATAACGGGTATTCCGATCCCATAAAACGGGACTCACAGTCAGCTGTTTGAAGTCCTGGTAAACCAGGAATTGTCTGCAAATTGGTTAAGTGAATGAATCTCTATGAAATTTTTCTAGAAGCTTCAATACCTCAAAAGGAAGGTATGGATTCATTTTGGGGTAATGGTACTAACAGTTCAGAAATAAGGGGCAAAAAAAAAGCATTTTTGTAGTTTCCGGACAATAACTTGTGTGTACATTGTACATGTATGGATCTCTTTGAAATTGTACCATGAAGTGCCATATCACAACAGGAATGAAGGGATTGAGTTTGGGGTAATTCCTAGACATTCAGGAATAAGGGGGCAAAAAGAAGCAATTTCTAGTTTCCAGACAATAACTTGTGTTTAAGTGTATACATGGATCTCTCAGAATTGTACTTGAAGGTACCATATATACTGCTAAGGGATTGAGTATTGGGTTAATTACCGCAAGGGGCATTTAAAATACTGATATTACTGGAGATACATTTTTGTACACACCAAACAGAATTTGTAAATTATACAAGCAATTGCAATAGCACAGTATTGCTCAATAGCAAGAAGTCTTTAATTGAACAGTCTTGTGCAATAGGTAGAAATTTTCATTTGCACAGTATTGCGCAATAGCAAGAATTCTTTAATTGCACAGTATTGCGCATCAGAAAGAAATATCCAATTGCACAGTATTGCTTAATAGCACAATACTGTGCATTAGCAAGAAATCTTCAATTGCACAGTATTGGGCAATAGCTGTTGAGAATAGTTCGAAGTTATAACATTACGTTTCCCGTATTTACGTTCACATGTTTGTGACGTTTCTTTCACCTTGTATGGGCTTCGCCATTGTAAATATTATACGCAAAGTAAACACAACGCAAAGTACATATACAACTTATTTAGTTTATTCCACACAAAAGCAAAGAAATATCCAATTGCATAGGCATGGATTTTTCTAGCATTCCACTGGGTCCATTTATTTGAATCCATTCCTAATGGCAAATACCCTACATTTTTCCCAATTTTGGGAGTTAAATTCCCAAAAGATCTCAAAATTTATTTTAATCTTTATTATTCATGAAAGCTATCTATGTTCATTTTGTTTAACTGCTAGCTTTATGCCGAAAATCGCCAACAAGTTATGTGTAAATCCTATAAAAATCATATCTGACTGACAAAAGCAACATTGATCACAATTGAAATCAGACAGTATCAAGCTTAAATATTGTGTTCAAACTTACATGTACTAACTGTTAACGGTTTGACCTCTGCCTTCGTATCAGGCTGTGCTTGGCTAAGCATTTTATTTTGGTTGGGTACCAATTATGGATATTGTGGGTGGCTTTATCTACTTATTTTAAAGTTTTCAATGAAATATAACAACTGTTGTCCAAATCAAGACATGAAAAGATCTCCATATACATGTAGGTTTGACTTAATGGATACAGGCATATAGTCTAGAGAATAGATTGAGCAAATTCACTATGATCTGCTATGTATACCTGTACATACAGCTTCAGACAAGAATTTACCCTTTAATCTAAAAACTAAACTGTACGACTTTTAACCTTCTTATTCACAAGAAACAATAGTTTTGATTGATGAAAGTTCAATTAATGTCATCAGTTCTGATAACACATACATGTGCAACAATTAAAATGTTTATTTTGCAATTTCTTTCAAATAAGACAATTTGTAAGCACGGATCAACCAGCTTATTTCCAAAAGCAATTATTTTATTGAAAATTTAATGAATGTTCTCAGTATATAAGACACACAAGCAGGTGAATATGAACACTGTATTTTGTTAGGTCCCACAAATCATTATAAAACAACATATGATTAATTTCAAGAATCTTCAATTTTGATGGTTTCAAATTCTTCACTTGATTTTTTTCAGAAAACTAAAAGCCACTAGTTTAAGAACCCATGAACATGTAACTTTTGCTCGACCATGAAAATTTATATCCATGAATAAAAGTACTTTCATAGTATATGGTGAAGCAGTACATGTTGGTGGCTGGGTTCATTTGACCTTGACCTCATTATTATGGTTCATTGGTCAATGTCCAATTTCATGATAAGGTCTGTCTGTTTCTTAGATACTATAAGCATTATGCTTACTATTTTTGGTGTGAAGGATGATTGTATTAAGGTGTATATGTTCGTTTGGAAAGGTTTATTGACTTTGACTTTATTTACATGGATCATTCATTCTTAATCTTAAGTTTATTTCATACTTTGAAGTTTCATAAAAAAGGATTTTCTACACAAATTCAATCATGCTAAGTAAAGCATGCAAGACATTTCAGCACTCTTGTTCTGAAATAAAAAATTAAATTTTATAGTTGTATTATATAACATGTATAAGTACTAAACTGTTGATTCTTTCAAAATTCTTTCAGAAACAAAGTGTGTAATAGTTCATAAAGCTTGAAAATTTGTAAAGAAAGAAGGAGGAACTTAACATTAGTAAGTATGTAACTCTGTAGTTAACCTGTCGATTTAAACTTTTGCTACTTCAAGTTCAATTGTCCCATTGGCTACTGTTCTCTGCAGAGTTTATTCACTGGTTCATTTAAATTTGTTCTGAATGAATTTGATCACTCATCGATTTATTTACCTGACAAAAAAAAATATCTTTCAAGTAGATGAAAATACATGTATTAACTAACATAACTAACAAAACTGCATACGATGTCAGATGTATTTATTCAATATAAATAATATAATTTCAGTTCATTATAAACACTGATTTCACATTAAAAGATGATTTCTAACTAAATTTTAACCATTGTGCCTATGACTTATTTGAACACTCACGAATTGTTCTCAAATCGTTTACAAGCATTTCAACTTATCAAATTACAGCAAAAAATTACAATAAAAATACTGCAAACAATCACACACAATTTAAAATCATTTCATTAGACGTTTTCAACCAGTTACAAAAAGTGTTTTGCTACGAATTCTTGTGGTGAAAATTGTACCAGGGTGAAGTTTACACATCCAATTACCGTACTACTGCCACAGTCTGTCATTCAACCACTCTGAAACTGCACAACAGAATTTTATGAACCTTTGTAGTTAAAAATTGCAGACACATGTACATTATGAAGATGTGCAGATCAACAACAAAAAAAATATCAGTTGACTTTTGTTGGAGATATGAGTCTTTGAACTTTGGAACCTGTAAAGACTAAAATATTAAAAGGTGCTTACAAATTAAAGGTTCTTTAATTATAAAAAAGTTAAAAAGAAGAACATGTTGTTTAGTTATTGCCCTTTGGCAGATTAAATAAGTGCAAGGTGGTGGACATTGGGACACTTTGCTGTTCTTTAATTATCATAAATCTGGTGTCAGATCAAAAGACACAAAAAAACACATCACAGTCTTCTACTTATGTAAAACTAAGATGTTTTCATGGAATCTAATCCGGAGATAAGTTATTAAATACTATATAGGTATACATTACATTCCATAAGAGATTGGTATAAATTAGCTCTAATATGGCTTAAATACATGTACATGTACAGCATAAATAAACCTTTCAGATTTGCATTTGTTAAAAAGGGTTTTCCATCTATCCAGCAAGAATAACAACCTCATTTTGTAGACCGATGTTAAAATTTGTAGAGTATCAATTGCAAATTCTCTTAAATATTTAAAAAAAAGAATGATTAAAACCGTCGTAATTTCTAATTACTTGTACTATGTAGATCCCATGATCTAACTTTGTTGGAGAAAGCCGAATTTGAATAAATCGTCGTCAAAGGAAAAAAATTAAAGAAGTAAAAAGATTTGGTAAGTATCCATTGTAAATTTTAATATACTGTATGTCAGGTACTCATATTTTTTGTTTGACTTTGGATCATTTGAGCATTAAGTGGGAGAGTTCAAATTTTACTGTTTTTATTGTTAGCAAATTACTGTTTTGAACAATGCAATCTTAAAAATAGAAAGGAAAATGATTGTGCAGGTGAAATTTTGCAGTAAAATGCATGCCTAACATGAAAAAAGTAAAACACTGAAAACATTCCTGATATACAGTAATTATGGTCTTTTAAGGGATCTATAAGTACAAGTAAAAAGAAATTAATTTCTGTCCATCAGTTTTGCATGTTATTTTGCAATGTTTGCATGAAATTAAAGGCTAACTCATGATTATTTATGTATTCAATACTAAGATATTCTGTTTAATATGTATTTAACATGTTTTAATTGTAAAATATATTTTATTCAAGCAAATTTCTTTTTTTAACACTCAGCTTTATCTTTTTCAGTTAGAATGGCTTCTTTAGGGCGAAAGAGAACAGTAGGGGGTGGATGTGCAAGAATATTCCAGCGATCAATTAAAGAAATGGGCTCTGTGGAAAAACAGTTACACATTTGTCACAGTAAATCTGATTACACACTTAATCCTGAACACCATGAAACCCTACAGTCGAATGAAATGTCCAGTGAAAAATTAAGATTGACTTCTCCAAGTAAAGATTCAATGAATTTGAAACAGTCTGTCTCACAAATATCTGTTTCACAAATAGAATCAATGACTGAAACACAGCATGCTTCTTGTAAAGAAATGACTCAAGGAAGTCTTCATACTTTAGATACAGATCTTACATGTGAAAAGAAACTTAACCTAAATAAAGACATGATAACAGAAAAACAGCATAATCTCAAGACACAAGATAAACAACATTGTCTCATTACTGAAGTGATTCATGAGAAAGACCATCATATTAGAGAGAAAACACCAGATAAACATCATTGTCCTAGTAGAGAAATAACACCAGATAAACAGCATTGTCCTAGTAGAGAATCAACACCAGATAAACAGCATTGTCCTAGTAGAGAATCAACACCAGATAAACAACATTTTTCTAGTAGAGAAATAAAACCAGATAAACTTTGTCCTAGTAGAGAATTAACACCAAACAAACAACATTTTCCTAGTAGAGAAGTAATGGAAGCTAAACATTGTCCTAGTAGAGAATTAACACCAGATAGACATCATTGTCCTAGAAGAGAAATAACACCAGATAAACATTGTCCTAGTAGAGAATTAACACCAGATAAACAATGTCCCAGTAGAGAAATAACACCAGATAAACATTGTCCTAGTAGAGAAATAACTTCAGATAAACATCATTGTCCTAGTAGAGAAATAACACCAGATAAACAACACAATCCTAGTAGAGGACTAACCCCAGATAAACAGCATTGCTCTAGTAGAGAAATAACACCAGATGAAAAGCATTGTCCCAGTGGAGAACTAACACCAGATAAACATCAACATCCTAGTAGAGAAATAACACCAGAAAAACAAGTTCAACAAACTTCATGTAAAGAAGTTAAACCAGAACTTTTAACATCTGAAAACAATAATATGCAGTCCATAAAAATTGAATTGCCAGAAGAAGCCAAAGTAGCCCATGGAAGAACATTTCAGACAACACCAATTAAGAATAGTGACTATCAATTCAAACCATATAATAATCTACCAAAAGCAGTAACGCCACCACGATTTTTAAAGTTTAAAGAAATGCAAGAACACTTTAATAAAAAAAAGATGTCTTCTGATGAAAATAATAATAACATGCCTTTGACCGATTTCAGCCATAGAAAATCTCCAGAAGTAGACAATCAGAAATCTTCTGATCCACCAAATTCTCAATTAAATAGAACATCCAGTCATAACTTTTCTCACCAGTATAAAAACCGATACCAACAAAATAATTCTCATAGAGAAACAAATCATAATGAGTTTCAGTCCAATCATAACAGACCAAAGGACTATAGACAAAGAGGAGAGCATGATCGTATTCATAGAGGAGCTTATGGTAATACTCAACATGCTCAAAGAGGAACTTATGGTAATGCTCAAAGAGGAACTTATGCTAATGCTCAAAGAGGAACTTATGCTAATGCTCAAAGAGGAACTTCTGGTAATACTCATAGAGGAGCTCATGCTAATACTCAAAGTGGAACTTCTGGTAATACTCATAGAGGAGCTTATGCTAATACTCAAAGAGGAACTTTTGGAAAGACTTTCATTGGATCTAACAAGGAACTGCATTATCCAAATAATAGCATACAATCCCGGAATACAGAATATGGTGTCATTCCACTGGTCCATGGTAACAAGGAATCTGGTCAATCAGAAGATTGGTCAACAGAATTGTTAAATCTTTCTGATTGGAACTCGGACAATATGATGGAGGAACATATTATTAATTCAGAAGTTCGGTCTAGTGAAAAGGACACTTGGGAAGTAGAAGATGCTAATTATAAAGTACAGGCAGAGATAAGGTCTAGGGAAAGGAACAATTGGGAAGTAGAAGATGTTAATTCTAAAGTAAAGGCAGATGATAGGTCTTCAGAAAATGAAAAATGGGAAGAAGAACTTGTTAATGCTAAAGTACAAGCAGCTGATATTGAAATTCCACAGCCAGAAATTAAACGGACATATTCTGGCCCAACTCGTGAGAACTGGCATATAGAAACAATAGAAAAAAAGGAAGTTTTATATCATGAAAATCAAAATGAAAACTTTGAAAAGAAAGTAACAGAAAAGTGGATTCCAGATACATGTAATTATCCAGAGAAAGATCCATCTTCTCATGGCAATAATGGTCAAGATCTCACAAAAGCTGTGGAATCCATATCAACGTTGGAAGTTACTGTTAAGAATAGAGATTCTATAGAGCAAGATGGGGTGGAAAATAGAATCAGGAATGATTCAGAGATCTGTAGTATTGAAGGGTTAAATAATATGTGCACAGACACTGGTGATCTCTTTGTCATTGACAAATCTGACTGTAAATTTAGGAGGGAACATATTGAGAGCAAAGTTGATATGAATTCATTGCAAACTGAATATGACAAAAGAAATGAAAATTTGATTCAGACAGAACTTACTGAAAATGTTGATCATAATATTATTGAAAAAGAACATGTTGAATCTGTTGAAAGTGAAAATATGGAAGATAATGTAAAACATTCTTTAGATGCAGTTACTTCTGCTAGAGATAGTGGGGTTACTGAATTTAATCTTGTTGAATCAAGCACATCGTCTCAGATCAATGATATTGAACCACATAATGAATACATAAATGAACTAACACTAATATGTACTGATCATGAACAGGAATCAAATGAAATAGGGTATTCTTTGGAAATACAAAAGTATGAGGGAAACTGGGTAGGAGAAATTTTTCAAATGACTATGGCTGAAAATGAAGAAGTTGAAAAACTTGAAATCCACCATCAAACTTTGTTTGATCTCGTAGAAACAGATCATGAACATGAGAACGTATCTGTTATTGATGAACCTTTTGAAACTGAACAGGAAAAAAGTGAAATTGATACTGACCCTTTATGTAAAACCAATGAAATAAAACAAGTTGTAAATAACATTGAAGGGTGTGGAAAAGGAAAAATATGTGAAAACTTTCGGGATGATTTAGAATTATCTGACATTAGTAGAAACAATGAAACTTCAGACTTAGGACAAAGTTACAAAACTTTTGAAATGAGTGATATTTCTGAATGTGAATCTGTTAAAATATTTCCGGAAGTTTTCAGTGACAGTAGTATTGAATCAAATAAAGAAAGTGAATTAAGCAGCCATCATGTTGGAACAGACAATAAAGATTTGAGTGCTTTGAACAAACAGGACTCACAGAAAGCTGTAAATAAACACTGTACACAAGTTCAGACTAGAGAAGAGTTTGAAAGTGACGTTTCAGCTCATGGGGACATTTATGATACTTTGATTAAACAAAAAGTGAAAGATATCAAATCTGACAACAACTGTAAAATGGGAACACAAACAAGTGATATTGATGAAGCTCTGAAATGGCTTCCTTCACACAATATAATTGATTTACCTACTCTGGAACAAAACAAGAGATCTCATAGTACGTTGAGTAGTCCATATATGCAAATTAAGGAATTGGTTCAACACTATAAACATAAAGAATGTGAAAGGAATTTATTACTTGAGGAACAAAAACAATGGCGTTGTCAGTTGGATGTAGATGATAAAACATCTAATGTTAACAGAGTTCCAATGATAGGGAGAGGAATTGTGACCGTTGCATCAGATCCTCATTCTCTGGTTAGACAGGAGGAAGATTGGGAATCAGATCTTGTTCTTGTTGATCAGTGTATAACATCTGATCAAAGTCTAACAGAGGAAGAATCTACAAGTGATGTATTTCAAGTACAAGATCACCGATCAGCCTGCATACAGAGAGAAAAGCCGTTAAATGTTGGATTGACTGAACAAACGGTCAGACCAAAACTTTCTCCTGTACCAGTCAGCCATTCATATTTGACTGTTAAAAAGTGTCAAGCGCAGCAGACTCCATTACCATATCATGTTCAGAAGCCAGACAATTATCAGACTCAACAGGTGTCCCCAAACTTACCCGAACTTGAAAGTGAAGGAGTCAAAAAGCCTAGTTATATAAAATCTTTCATTCCAAAATTTGCTAGAGGGAGAGGTTGTTTGTCACCAGATTTTCAATGTAATTTGAATAAATTTATAAATGTTGAAGACAAGAAAGTGTTACAACAGGGAAGAGGCTTTAATGTTAAGAATCAGTTTGATCTGCAATCAAATGAAAAGAGAGATAGGGTTAATCCGTCAAATATGAGAGAAAATAAATCTCCAGAGGATTGGGAAAGTAGTTTGATCAATGTTGATAGCTTAAATAAGAATCAAGAGAATCTTTATACAGACAATTTATTTGAAAAAATATCAGCAACTGAGCAACAGATTGATTTTAATCCACTGATTCAGGAAACCTGTAATGCACCACAGACTATAATCAACCAAAATTTTATTGATGAACATTTAGGGCATTTGAATGTGGAGTGTGATTCAGCCTCTTTGTCATCTATGCCTCAATGTGAATTACTTAGTCCTAAATCACAAAGTACACTTAGTGGAGTTCCAACAATGTCTGATTATGAAAACAGTGAGTCAGGGCAGATGGATGTCAATAAAAACGACATTGAAGATGAAATTGTAGATGGATGTTTTACAGAGAACACAACACAAGATGACAGTCAAGTTCAAAATGATCAGCACATCAGTACACATGATACAGGAGATTTTGTTAATTCTAATGTTGATGGTTGTAACAAAATAAAAGAAGAATCACATTCAAAACAAAATACTGATGAAAATGATGTTGATCCTCATTATATGAGTTACTTCTATCCAGATTTATCATCTTGCAACTGTCATCCTTCTGTCCAACAGTACTGGGTATGGCACACTTGTATGTGTCAGATTCCACGACTATGTGAGATTAGGACTTGCCAAGATTACTGGCTACAGTATCCTTTTGAAGGTACATATTGGAATTATAGAGTCAAACATTGCTACATTTAAAAAATTGTGATATTTTATAATTTGAGTGTGATACAATATTTCTCTAATTCTCAGTAGCTTTATCCTTTTCATGACTTGTTAACTGAAAATTGTTAAGGTTTACCCTTATTCATCCATACATCCCAAAAATGGTTTTCCATTTTCTTCACACTTTCAAAAATTATAAAACTTTATACAAGCAATGCTTATTACCATCAAACACTGATAAAGTTCAAATTAAGGTGGCATCACTTTTACTGTTGAGTTATGTCCCTTTACAAACATAAAATTTGTTGAATTTGCTGTTCCCACACTCAAATTTAAAGTTAAGTTTGCTTCAACCAAATGTTATAAACATAAACATAATCAATGCCATGGACACATTCTTATTTTATTTCTAATCAACATGTATTATGTTTGAAGCCAGTTCTTTGGTGAAAATTCTAGAGTGATGTTGTATTTTGTCGTCACAAAAAAGGCAATCTGAGTCAAATAACAATGAAATCAACATTGTGTAAAAATATGAAGATCATTTTTGTCGAGCCTGCAACTTTTGTTGCAGAAAGCTTGACATAGAGATAGTGATCCAGCGGTGTAAGATAACTTCTTAAAAACTTTATAATTTGAAGGTGAAAGACCTGGATGCTTCATACTTTGTATATAGATGCCTCATGTTACGAAGTTTCCGTCAGTCACATGTCCAATGTCCTTGACCTCATTTTCATGGTTCAGTGACTACTTGAAAAAAAAGTTAAGATTTTTTGTAATGTTAAATTCTCTCTAATTATTAGTAATAGGATAACTATATTTGGTATGTGCGTACCTTGCAAGGTCCTCATGCCCATCACACAGTTTTCACTTGACCTTAACCTTGTTTCATGGATCAGTGAAGAAGGTTAAGTTTTGGTAGTCAAGTCCACATCTTAGATACTATAAGCAATAGGTCTAGTATATTCAGTGTATGAAAGGACTGTAAGTTGTACATATCCAACTGGCAGGTGCCATCTGACCTTAACCTCATTTTCATGGTTCAGTGGTTATAGTTAAGTTTTGTGTGTTGGTCTGTTTTTCTTAATCTGTATGCAATAGGTCTACTTTGTTTGGTGTATGGAATGATTGTAAGGTATACATGTCTAGCTTGCAGGTATCATCTGACCTTGACCTCATTTTCATGGTTCAGTGGTCAAAGTTAAGTTTTTGAGTTTTGGTCTTTTTTCTGATACTTTATACAAAAGGGTCAACTATATTTAGTGTATAGAAATATTTTATGATAAGTCAGTCATGCAGGTTTTATTTGACCTTGACCTTATTTTCAAGGTTCATTGCTCAGTGTTTAGTTTTTAACCGGATTTTTGTGACAAAAATGTCGGTTATTGATTTGGGGATGTACGGCGGGCGGCCGGGCAGTCGGGCGGCCGGGCGGTCGGGCGGGCGGGCGGGCGGGCGGCAATCAAATGTTGTCCGTGCATTAACTCATGAACCGTTCAACCAAAGCTTTTAAAATTTTAATATGTTATTCCTGACAACTATACCAAGGTCAAGTTCAATAATGGCGATTTTGACTTTTACCGTTCAGGAGTTATGGTTCTTGAAAGATTGAAAAATGGAGTTGTCCGTGCATTTACGCATGAACTGTTCTACCAAAGCTTTCCAAATTTTAATATGTTGTTACTAATGAAAGAATGGAGGTCAAGTTCAATAATGACGAATTTGACTTTTACGGTTCAGGAGTTATGGTTCTTGAAAGATTGAAAAATGGAGTTTCCAGTCGTGTCCGTGCATTTATGCATGAACTGTTCTACCAAAGCTTCTGAAATTTTAATATGCTGTTACTGATGACAAAATGGAGGTCAAGTTCAATATTGACGATTTTGACTTTTACCGTTCAGGAGTTGTGGTTCTTGAAAGATTGAAAAATGGTTTTTCCCGTCGTGTCCGTGCATTTTCTCATGAACCATTCAACCAAAGCTTTTGAAATTTTAATATGTTGTTACTGATGACAAAATAGAGGTCAAGTTCAATAATGACGATTTTGACTTTTACCGTTCAGGAGTTATGGTTCTTGAAAGATCGTAAAATGGCGTTTCCATTCAGGTTGTTGCATTTACTCATGAACCATTCAATCTAAGCTTTTCAAATTTTAATATGTTGATACTGATGACAAAATGGAGGTCAAATTTGATATTGACGATTTTCACTTTCACCATTCATCAGTAATGGTTCTTGTGATATTGCCAGGACACAAATAAATGTTAATAAATCCGGTTTGCTGTCGTTGTGACAGCCTCTTGTTGTGTTTTGGTCTGTTTTTCTTAAACTATAAGCAATAGGTCAATTATATTTGTTGTATGGAAGAATTGTTAGCTGTACATGTCTGCCTGGCATGGTTCATATGACCTTGACCTCATTTTAATAATTCATTCAGGGACCTAAGACTTTGGCAATGGTAGCCCACACATATAGTCTTATTCAAGAAAAGCAGATATTTAAGTAGCCCACACCAAATTTTTGGGGCCATTGGTGAGTGGGCCCTGCTAATTTCAAACCCTGTCATTGGTCAATGTTTAGTTTTCTTGGTTAATGTTAAGTTTATGCATGTTATGTGACAGTTGTAATAAAGCTTTATATTTAGGACTATCAACATAATATCAATGATTAGTAAAGAAGGTGAGACATTTCAGCTTGTGCACTCTTATTTAACTGAAGTGTATGACATGAAATTTTATACTTGTATGTTGAATTTTTTATGGGATTAGTGCGACTACCTGTTGATACACATATTCACACTCATAAATAAATATTCTCAACAGATTAAGAATAAGCTTGAAAGACCCATTTATATCAGCAGCAGCTTTTCCCTAATTCAAATTGAAAATACACCTGACCTCTCTCTTATTGTTATCCTTCATGGTTTTTTCATTTAGATGTAACTGGAAATTCATCTTAGTATAAATTGAATTACATGTTATATAAATTTTTCAGATATGGAAGGTATTTACCATACTGTACCGATACCTGATGTAAACAACAACAAAAAATCAGCAAGCAAAGACCAGAAACGTAAAGAACACGATAATTACACACATATGCATGCCCACATGAAAGGTTTGTTTAAAAGTTGATTTAAAATTTGGAATAAACAATGATAAACATGATAAATATGTAACTTATGAAGACTTACATTTAAGTACCAGTTCATTGTTATCTGATTATCATATGATCTTTATGTGGAATACAGAGAATATACAAAATATACAAAATGATTATGCAATATTTAACATGAATTGGAACTTGAAAAGTAACACATATTTTTGTATCACCTTGCAAGACATTGGCATGCTAACTATATAATCTGGCATCTTCCATAAACTTTGAAAGGAGGGGAGGGGATATATATATACTAGTAGAAGTCTTTCTGTCCCATATAGGACTCTTTACGTTAGTATTCTTTACTGTTTTATGTAGATTCACATGTATTGCTCATCATGTTCCTGATAACTAAAAACTTATAGCTTAGGTATCAAGTTGTGAGCAATAGCTCAGAGTTCAATTTGTCCTGTATGCATTTAGATTTCGATAAACCACACTTGCTCTCCTTCTATTTCCAGTCATACAATTTAGAACATTTCAGTAAGCATTTCATGATATACTGGAAGAAACAGTTTCTGCCATTGTGCCCAGTTTACAACAACATTTATCCACTCTTGATAGCCAGGCTACCAATAAATTTTGGCTAGTAATTAGTTTCTTTAATGACGTAATATTTGATTTGAGTCTTTATTACAGTACTTACTCTTTGTGTCACTTTTATGATCAGAAAAGTGTTCCATGCATAAGGTAAAACTATCCAGTCAAAATTACTGACTAGTGAAAATATCAGACATTTTACCATAACTTAACTAAACATGATACTAAAAAGGTCTAATACTGTAA
This sequence comes from Mytilus edulis, assembly GCF_963676685.1. Taxonomy (NCBI): domain Eukaryota; kingdom Metazoa; phylum Mollusca; class Bivalvia; order Mytilida; family Mytilidae; genus Mytilus; species Mytilus edulis. Next base: position 97,814,790 of record NC_092344.1, read on the forward strand.
ATTTCTTAAATTATTGCATACATTTATTATTGCAATTTTGTCATTTTTGACTTTTTAAAAATGCAATTTTGGTTTAATTCTTATAAAAAACTTCAATATGCAAGTTAAAATTATGACCATTATTACCCTGTCACATATTTTTGCAATAATTTCTGAATTTACAGTAAAATATCTCTTCAGAAGAGTTTGTTATTAACAATGATAAAGACAAAAGAGGAACTTTACTAGTTGATTTAACATTGAATTAATACAATAAAATATAATTGTAGAGAGCGGAGATGAGAATACCAATTTACCTCCAGGATTAGCATGTCCCCCCAGGAAAGTTATCTATCCAGTTGGAATGATACCACAAATGCCTTTCAAAGGGGTTCCACCACCACCACCCTCCAAACAGATTTGGGATCGCATGCATAGTGCACCAATGATTTCACACTGTAGAATGTCATATCGTGGTCCTCAGCCTAGACCTCAAGATGTACCTGTTCACATGGTCCAAGGTTCACAGTCCTCTAGGACTGTTATATCACCAATAGTATGTGCACAAGGATTTTATCATGGGTTAACTTCTCCCAAAAACAACCAAAATACACACTCTAAACAGAAATATAGACATAAGTCAGAAATGGAAAATGGTGAACAAAATGACAGTGGAGTTGTTGTAGAAGGCTCACCAGGATTTATTGGACCAATTTTGCCAGGAGATGTGAAATTAAAACCGTCAAGGGACAAACTTTCACCTTTATCTGCCATTAGAACATTATTGGGTAAAGATAACGACACTCCTAGAAAAAGGTTAGTTGACTATTCTTATAGTGAAACAGAGGAATCGGAAGACGATCGTTCAAGGTCATCACAGGGGGAGAAAAGATTAAAAGAGGGCAAGGAGGATGTTATACAGGTACATGATTCAAATTCTGAGGAAGAAAATTCATATAGACTAAAGACACATTTGAGAAAAAATCATGTTCATTCAAAACATTTACCAAAAAGAGAATCTTCTCAGAAAACCAAAACATGGAGTGTCAGTCATGTCAAAACAGAAGTTCAGGAAGTAGAAAATACAGACGATTCAGATGATGGATCTTCAAAGTTTCAGGATTGTTCCTCAACAATTAGTAATTATCAAATACTGCAAACTGTTCTTAATCAAAAATTTCCAAAAAACCACAGAACTAAAAAGGCAGTTGTAGATAATGATTTGTTAGATTTAACTGATGATGGGTCAGAAATTATTAGTGTGGCTTCTCAGGAAAGTTCAGAAAGGGATGTAAAACCAAAGAAGCATGACCAGAAAACAACATTCTGGCAGAGCCCAGATTCATGTAATGATTCACCCTTGACTGGGTATTCTATGATGTTTCCTCCATATACTTATCCTGGATGGGTCAGTCAAGAAATGATAGCAGCTGGCTATACACCACCTAGTCCAAACATTGGAAACAATAGTCACCATTCAAATGAATCTAGTCCAGCACAATTCTTATCAAGGCAAAATGCTGCAAGCCCAGCAGACTCTGGAATATCTCAAACACCAGAAAAATATTCTCAGTCTCATAGTCATACTGAAGAAAATGAAGATAGTACAATAAAGCGTGGAAGTTTATCTATGCGTGGAATGACTGCAAGAATGAGGTTCCTTAATAACAGCAAACTAATGGATAATGAGAAAACATTTAAAGATAGACTTGCTATGTATCCGAAAAAGGGACGAAATGAAACGGATTCTGACAGTCAAAGTCAGTCATCATGGACATTTAACTGGAAAATAAGATTTATGGAGAACTGTAGGAGACACCATGGAAACTATATAGATTCGCATTGTCATTTAGATTTCTTATTTACAAGAACAGAGTTTGGTGGAACATGGTCAAAATTTAAAGAAGTCAATAGTGACACAATGCCACCTAATTTTGAGGGATGTGTAGCTGTGTTTTGTCATCCAAGTAGTTTTAGATCTGATGGTAGGTAAACTTATATTTGATTCAAAAATATTATTTATTATACTTCCCTTAGTTTCTTGACTTATATTTGAAGTTGTTAGGTGGTAGACTTTTCTTCAACATTGATACAATTTGTACAAAAAGTAGTACGTATACACTGCAGTGTCAAAATCTTCTTGCAATAGAGTAGTTGTGATTATTTTGATTTAAGTTTATATTTCAAATTTACTATAAAATAACTATGTTCAATTTGAGCAAGAATTACTTCCCTTTTGTCAGCTTATTAGAGAGCTATGTGCATAAATCAGCCAAATTTGGCCTGTTATACTGACCAATAGTTAAGCAAATAAAAATGTCTGAACGATAATAACTTCTTTTAGCCTTGCATAATTCTTCACTATGATCAACTGCTACACTTTTGTATAAAGTTTTGATAATTATCTAAAGAAACCTTTTGTCAACATCATTTGTTGGTATAACAAAATATGGCATTGTTCTTTTGATTTGTAAGGTAAGAAAAATTAAATTTAATATCAGCCAATCCCCAAAAAATATCCAAATTACAAGAACACTATAACTTCCTGGCAGTATTTTATTGGCCAACAAAACAATGCTTTGAACTTTGTTTTCTAACCCTAATAAAACTATTATATTGTAATGTTTATATAGAAATAAGTAGGAGTTGTATTATTGCCAGTGAGACAACTCTCCACAAGTTATGTTGATATTTTCACATTTAAATATTATTTACACTAATGCTTTGAACTAATTACTTACAAAATGTCATTATGGTAGAAGTTTTCATATATCCAAGTATAACTATTTTAAACCAGTATTCTTTATAACAGGATTATGGAATGAGATTGCCAAGGAGAAGGATGTCTGGATAACATTCGGCTGTCATCCAAAGAATGCTACAGAATACACAGATAGAACAGAAATAAACCTTAAATTCTGTCTGATGAATCATAAAGTTGTGGCTCTTGGTGAAATAGGGTTGGACTATTCTGGCATGTAAGTAATAATCATATCACTCAAATAATCATAACATACGTACATCATCATAAAGAAACAATGATATTATGCAGGTTAAGAATTATAAGAGATGTCAATTGATCTAGCCAGGTAACCAACATTGATACATGAAGACCTGTTGGTGACCTTCTGCTGTTGTTTTTTTCTATGGTCAGGTTGTTGTCTCTTTGGCACATTCCCCATTTCCATTCTCAATTTTATTTTTTATGTATGTACTGAACATTTTCTTCTTGCATCATATAGTTCTTAAAATATTTTAAGCTCAACTGGTCTATAAAGTTTTGCCCCATTTATATTATTTTAGTACTACTTTCGAAAAGAAATGAAAGAGTTTCGAAATTTATTTTCAATAGCTTTTATTAACAAAGGAACAAATATTGACCTCAGCCAATGGACAAGGCTCCTGGCTCAATATTGGTTATTTTGTCAATAAGACCTTGTATAGCTTGTCTTTTACATATCTTGGCATTCATCATAACTTTGGATCTAAAATCAAAAGACCTTCTAAAATCCTGTATTGGCAGGATTGGAACTTGGCCAATTCATAAAAAAAATCAATGTTGGCAAAGTTACTCTGTATTGGCTAAATTGACACTTTTGTATTGCATGTACATGTATTACCAATGTTATTTCAACTGATCAGGCAGAGCTTATGTTTTAATTTGCATAAGGACAGTCTATTTGAAGATGTGTGTGATAAGGATGATTGCCGCTATTATCATTATTGAAAACAATTCTAATCACCTGTCAGTGTCAACAAACGCATATACAAAAGAACTGAGTGTATGATATTAGACGAATAACTTCATTGAAGAGTTTATCCCAAAACTCCTGTCTATAGATGGACTGGTCTTAAATAGGCGAACTTCTTAAACCCCGCCCAGTCAAGTGAAATAAATGTAGTAAAAGGCAGCTTTTATCATAAGTCAAAATATAGAGTAATTAATTAATAATATTGTTCATAATCGTTTCAACTTACAACATAGTTCCTGCAGTAGATAACATCAAATGCTGCTGGTTGGTTAACATACAAAATCTTGCTCAGCATTGAGCAATCAATTAGAACTTTATGCATTTATAATAACTTTTTTAATCTGAAATACTTTTTATTTAAAAATGAAACTACTACTGACATTTTGTAGCTTTGAGAAACATAAAGAGGTACAACAGATAGTGTTCAGAAAACAGATTCAGATAGCACTTGATATGAACAAACCTTTAGTTATACACTGTAGAGATGCTGAACAAGATGCACTGGCCATATTGGAAGAGGTAAAAATTCTATGTTAAATCTGTGTAGTGGCAACCGTTCATGCTGTCAACTTATAATACAAAGTTTTTTTATCTTAAAAATGGAAGTATTGTAAATTTACCTTTACTGGTTAAAACAAACCAAAAATAGGCAACAAAATATCTGGTGATGTATATGTTCTAAACAAAGAAAGAATATTTAAACCTAATGCCAGTTTATAAGAAAAGTGTTTAGGGAATTGGCCTGTTTTTGGACTTTATAGATTTGATATGTAACTCTGACAAATAGAGATTTTCAGATTCTCTAAAATAGACTAGTTTCTAAAACAATGTGGCAAATAAAAGCACAAACATTACCCAAATAAATTGTTGGCCAGTGAAAAGATGACCTCAAATAAACTTTCCTGCGTGACTATCTTTTTGGGGCAAGGGTTGTGCTCTACATTAATACTGCTCTAGGCAATAACAATAGAAAGGATATAGGGTATCCATCCATGACACAATATCAGTCCATGCACACAAAAAAACACACAAAAAGCAAAGGAACAGCGCTTTTATTGCTGTTCTTCATCTTACAGTCACACAAGAAGCAAAAAAACTTTCACCTCAATTTGTCATGATATTGTCAAATTTCACTATTTTCCTGGATTAACATGTCAATTTATGATGGCAAAGTGTAGGGTAAGAAAAATATTCTTATGATCTGCAATTTGGTTATTTTGAGAACTTGATAGTCAGGGTTATATTTAAGCCTGACTTAAAAAAGGGGCATTATATTTGTTAGATTCCTGTCTGTCCCACTTCGGGTTAAAGTTTTTTGTTGAGGTAGTTTTTGTTGAAGTTCAATCAACTTGAAACTTATGACACATGTTCTCTGTGATAGGATCTTTCTAATTTTAGTACCAGATTAGACTTTTTACCATAATTTTACGGTCTACTGAACATAGAACTGATAGTGCAAGTGGGGCATTCCTGTACTATAGACACAATCATGTTTTTATATTATCTAAATTCATATCATGTTAAAACATCATCAAATTGTTCGGCTGTTTGCATACTAAAACTACTATACTGGTTTGTTTGATTATCTGTTTTTTGTAAAGTAATTAATTTAATGACTAAAAATTGAAAAATTCCTCAGGGTTATGAGAAATGATATATAAACTATAAGTTTAATCTGGTTATAAATTCCAAATTGATTCTGACTTGTAAAAGAGTTTTTAAATATGGCAGATAATCATTTTGTTCTCATGTATTTTAGCAACGAACAAGTTTTGGCTTAAGTTAATTTACCATGAAGTTGTGATCACATCAAATTGAAAGTTAGAACACATGTACATTACTTGAACTTTTAAATGAAACATGACAAATTTAGGTTTGACCCATCTAGTACAGTGATCATGGTGATCATTTAAATTTGTAAGTTTAAGCTTGGCTGGGTGTCCAATAGATACATGTTTTTGTTTGAATTTCAGATGGTACCAAAGAATTATAAAATACACTGCCATTGCTTCACTGGGAATTATGAATCGGCTAAAAAATGGATGGATATGTTTCCTAATCTATTTATAGGACTTACACCACTAGTTACTTATAAATCAGCCACCTCCACACATGAAGTAGCCAGATTTATACCCTTGGAACGATTGTTATTGGAGACAGATGCTCCTTACTTTATTCCTAGAAAGGTATAAGAAATTTTGTGTTTATTATTGCGATTTTGTAATATAAGTCTAAAATGCGATATGTAAATTTTGTGATATTGAGAAACATCCTGTTTAATTGATATAGAAAATTTCAAAAGGCAAGTTTAAATCATTGAGATTATAACCCTGTTGCATTTTTGGTAATAATGTCTGAATACAGTACTCAAATTGATTGAATTTTCTACTTTTAACCAAATACTTGTCATTTCCATGCCCCTTTTGTGCAAATTTGTGTATCAATTAAATGCAGATTGGGCCATTTTAACTATTGGAAATCATATGAAAGATGCTCTTTCCATTGATATACAGTGACCTATAGTTGTTAATTTGTGTGTCATTTGGTCTCTTGTGGGTCTCAATGGTGATCATACCACATCTTCTTTTTTATATGAACATGACACAAACAGTATATTATATTTGTAACTGTGTATTTTTAATAAATTTATTATATATTTATAAATTGTTTATAATTTACAGTGTCCAAGAAAAGAATTTCCACATTCGCATCCAGGTATGGCTATAACAGTGGCAGAAGAAGTTTCCTATATAAAAAGATGTCCAATATCAGAAGTTCTTTACAGTTGTAGACAGAATACAAAACTGATGTATGGAATATGACAAAATAAATAGCTGATTTGGTGTAACAAGATGAATACATGTAGTAACTAGTAGAACAGTTATCTATCTAGTTTATGTGGTCAATTTTGTTGTTGTCCTGTAAATAGTAAAACAAATTAATATTTGGTCTTAAAACAAAATCACATTGAAGTATAAGTCTATGAAAACTTTTTTATTTTTTTATTTTACTTGTTGTTTTATATTATTTTTGTAAACATTTGAAATTACAATGAATTTTTCATTTTCATTAAATCACAGTGTATGTCAGTATGTTCCAGATGTTAAAAGTTTAGAATGGCTTAAGGCAAAGTATGCATAGTTAGTATTTCTAATATTGTATGAATTTTTGTATGCATTTTGAATTCATATTTGCCTTTGTTTTAATTTTGGTCAATCCATCTGGATTCATAACAAAATGAAACAGCCAATCCTATTAAGTCAGCTTTAAAAATGTTTCTAAAGTTTGGTAATTGAAATGATTGGGTGACTGCCAACAATTTTTTTGTAATAACTTATGAACCATTTAACCAATGCTTTCAAAATTTTATAAGTTGTTAAGGATGACAAATTGAGGTCAACTTTAATATAGACATTTTTCACTTTTGCTATTTATGGCCCTTGATAGATTGTTAAATAGAACTTAATAATGTTTCTGTGCATTAAATTATGAACTGTTCAACCATTTTGATATGCTGTTATTGATGACAAAATAGAGGTCAAATTTCGATATTGACTATATTAACTTTTCCATTCAGGAGTCATGGTCCTTGAAAGATTGAAAAATGGCACTTGAGAAGTCAAACAAGCTTTAAAGGGCCAAACATTAAAATACATTTATTTCGATCATACTAGTCCTCTAAAGTTCAAAAATGGTAACTTTCAATATACAGAAATTTGACAGCTCATTTCTTGTATACTTATTAAACTTATATTTTAAAACCTATCATGCGTTTAGGAATTACTGTCAGATTGGAAGCCCCTTAAGAAACAATTTCAACTCCCTGTTGTCAAAGAACCATCATCATTTTAATATCTTTGAGGAACATCAGTCAATAGTGCTAATTGATACCAAGTACCATGAGTACCTTAAATACATCTTCTAATTTTCAATCTATTATTTTATTCTCAAAATTGATACAATACTACATGTAGTGTTAAGGTACATACATATTTGGTTTTATTGTAACTTAGTGCTCATAATATTTACAAACTATTGTGTTCATACAGATATGTTCAGTGTTCAGGTAGAACACAAAATAAATTGGTTGTTATTACAGATTGTGTTTGTTGTTTATTTATACCTGAGTAAGATAAGGAGAATTTTGGGTCAAATTGGCCATCAGACAATTATGTTGAATTTTTTGTACTTTCATAAAACAATGCTGTTTTGAGTAAAAATATAACATTTTTAGGAGTAAAACAGCCTGAAAAGTAGTAAATTTAATAAATGGCAAAATGTTGACTGTTTCTCATGTACTTGCTTAGAAATATAATTTAAAGCACATCCGTGCCCTAGAATAGTAAGTCTGTTTTATGCCCCTGCTTTAAAAAGCTTTTAAAAATGGGGTATACTGTCCGTCCAGTCATCCATCTGTCAGCTACATCCATTTCTCCGTCCGTCTGTCCTTCCCATGAATATTTTTCGTTGCATTTTTCTCAGAAACTACATAAAAGGATTTCTGAAATTTGGTCTCATGGTAAAGTATTTGTTTAAAGCATTATTGACCTGTCCGTCCGTCAGTCCTGTTTCTTGTCATCTCAACTCCTCTGAAACCACACAACAGAATTTCATGAAACTTGGTAGATAATAAGGACATGCTATGTAGATGTGCATATCCAAAAGAAATTACGATTCAGGTTTTTTTCTAGGTGTTATTCCCCTTTGAACTTATTTACCTCAATATACTACTGCAACAGTTTGTCATCAAAACTCCTCTGAAACCTCACAACAGAATTTCATGAAACCTTTTAGATTATAAGGACATGCTATGTAGATGTGCATATTGACAGGAAACTGTGATTCAATTTTGTTTTCTTAGTTAGTTTTGTCCAGTGACAATGTGAGAAAGTGGGGTATGTGAACGTGCTTACTAAGGTTCTTTAATTATTTCAGAATGTAGATGACCTGGGAATGATTTTTTTTCTAGTGGGGAATTTGGTTGATCATATAGAGAATCATTGAGGCTTCATTCGAGCACTTAAAAAAATTTCTTGATCTTTATATAAAAAAAAAACTTAAGGTGATGTGACCTTTTATTGCTAATTTTTGCAACATTTGGTATATGGTGGACATTTTTAATGCCCCGCCGTAGCAGAGGTGGCATTAAGTTTTACCCTTGTCTGTATGTACATATGTCCCAAATGTTGGTGTTCGTTCTCTTACTTGAGTTTGCCTCAACCAAAGTTATGAAACTTATACAGAATGCTTATTACCACTAAACACAAATCAAGTTTAAATTTTAGTGGCGTCACTTTAATGGTTATAGAGTTATGCTCCTTTATAAATGGAAAAATTGCAAATTTTTTAGTTTCTACTCTAATTTAAGTTTGCCTTAACCAAATGATATGAAATTTATACACAATGCTTATTACCACAAAATACAGATCAAGTTTGAATTTTGGTGGTGTCACATTAACCATTCTCAAGTTATGCTCCTTTATAAATGGGAAAAAAATGCAAAATTTTAGTTTCCATTTTCTACCTTGGGTTGGGTGCCTTGGTGGCCGAGTGGTCTAGGTAGTTATTACTGTAATCACTAGCCAGTCAACACTGAGGTGAGTTTAAACCCCGCTTGTGAGGGTGCACTTGACTCCAATCTTAATTGACTAAGATTGTCAGTTTAACCTTTCGAAGGTTTGTGGTTATCTCCTGGCACTACGGCTTCCTCCACCAATAAAAAACTGGCCGCCACAAAATAGCCTAAATTCGGTGCTTAAAAGTGGCATTAAACATCAAAAATCAAATAAAATCTAACTTAAGTTTGCCCCAACCAAACATTATGAAACCTATACACAATACTTATTACCACAAAACTCAGATCAAGTACAAATTTGGGTAGTGTCACTTTTATTGTTCTTGAGTTATATCCCTTTATAATGTTGTATGTAAGCAGGGGCATCATCTGTGTCCATGGGGACATATTCTCCATTTATTTCTTAAGTAATCATACTCCCCTTCTTATTTTAATATTTGACAATGTTCACATTTTCTGAAAGCCTTTCTCCAAGATGACTAATGATTATGATTGATAATTATTTCAGGAATCTTTTTATTTTTGGTGAATTAACTGAGACAAATTTTCCCCAAATTGTATATGACCCTTTACTGAATAAGAAATTGGTTTAATGTTTATTTACTTGCACCACATTCATTACAAAAAACACATTAAATTTGGTTAAATACCTATTTAAATTTTTATGTTGGAAACATGTGATTAAAATTTAGTCCACTATAGTGTGAAATATTATATACTTGTATAGGTAACACTGACAGTTTTGTTATATTTGCCCCATGCAGATTTTTAATCAGCTCTTTGAGTATAATGTTTATGTAATTCAGGATTTTTTCAGAGAATTTTAAAAACTACTACTTTTAGATAAAATAAACTTAAAGTATTACATAATTTGCTCAGGATTTTCTATTACCTGATCACATATATATCATTTGAAATCTTCACTGGTAAAGAGTGACTAGTTCATATCATGAACTCGGAGGATTTACAACAAGGTGAATATTTGTCTAAAGCATATATTCAAGGTGTATATAGATTAAGTTTTTGTCAGTACTTAATTTATTGGCATGACAAACGTTTTAAATACTCTGATATGCTCAAAGCCAACAACTACACAAGAAAATGAGAAAATTGTTTTTGTCTTGGAGTTGCTTTTGAATGCAAGATATGCCAACCCTGTGGCAACAACATTGAGACATTTACTAACAGACCCAAGGTTTTTGAATTGAGGGTGGAAATAATAAGTGAAAAAGATCAAAATCATTGTAAGCAGTCGTAGTTTTTATTGCCTACCTGTAAAGAACATTTATAATTAGACCAAAGTATAATCAAGTATTTGCTTTTCTTTGATTTGTTTAACAGTTGCGGTAAAACACATCTAATATAAACTCATATTCATAAAAACGGATTTGTAATAGCATGAGCAACACGACGGGTGCCACATGTGGAGTAGGATCTGCTAACCCTTCCGGAACACCCGAGGTCATCCCAAGTTTATGGTGGGGTTCGTGTTGCTTGGTCTTAAGTTTTATATGTTTATGAACTATTATTTTTCTGTTTGTCTTTCTTTTTTAGCCATGGCGTTCTCAGTTTATTTTCGATCTATGAGTATGACGGTCCCTCTGGTATCTTTCAACCCGCTTTCAGTCACAAGCTGGTTTTAGTATTAAACATGTCAAGACAAAAAGGTGTTATCGCATGCAATCGACCATTAATAATTTACAACCAGTATGCACGGCTGGTAATCTACACACGCAGAACATTTGGTTCTGCAATGAAAACCGTGAGAGGATTTTCCGGTTGTGCTTGAGTGGAGCAATTGTCACCGCTTCGAAAGGTATATACATTTCTAAATCGCAATTTTCTTATTCGACTGATCAAAATATTAAAAATCGGAGAATGCTATGCTGTGGTGAATACTTGAACGAAGAGATACATGTATCATTTACTGTTGTACGTGGAGTTGAACTCCTACAAAATCAGTTGTCCCACGATAATTTGCCTAAAAAAGTGACATTTTGATTTTGAAATGGTTCTATCAACAGACCTACAAGTTCAAATTTACTTTTTTTTTGGTCAATGGGTATGAATGTCGTTTTGGGCGTCGTGGTGGCTGTTCGGTGTTGATAGACATCTTAATAAATCTAAAAACCTCATATTTTCAATTTGTCATTCGTGAGGGGATTGGTTCTGATTGAGGACATCGTGAATGCGTGAGGGGACTTGAAATCATATCTTTATATACAAGCTATCAGTCGTTGAAAGTTGCCTTAATATGGTTAGATTGTTTATGAAAAAAACATTTGTGTGCATAAATAAAAATTATGAAATATAATTTTGAAATAACCATAAATGACCATTTCTTTTTATGAATAAAAGTCTACCCAATAAATTTCAAATATGTGTCCAAATTCGTGGATTTGGGCAAATAATCGGTATAGTTTACTACCAGTCCACAATGTGATATAAATTAATATTGTAATTTTCATTGTTATTGATAAATGTTGTATCAGTAATGCAAATCTAATCCTGAATTATGTCTATCTTATTTTGGGGATATTGTTTAAGAAATTCATATATTACGTCACTTTGTGCGTTTATGGTTTTGGCTAACTCGGCTGTGAATTTTTATGTGCTGGTTTAGATAGTTTTATGTAACCGTTTTTATTGTGTAGTTAGTCACCACTTCGATTTTATCATGTATATCTATTATATAGTCATTTTATAAAACATCACTGGTTGCAAAATTATGTATTATTCGAAATAACCAGGATGTTCTTATTCCAGGCAGAAACCCTAGCCGTATTAGGCACAACTTTTTGGAACTTTTGGTCCTCAATGTACTTGTCTTGGCTTTCGAACTTTTTTCATCTGAGCGTCACTTTTATTTGTAGCTAGAAACAAATCGTTGACAATTGTTTTCCTTTTACTGTTCGTAAAACCTATCTTCCCAAAATGTATTTCAAAATTCTATCTCATTAATTTTGTTCATGCACACAAATGTGTTTTCTCATGAACAATCTGACCACATTAAGGCACCTTTCAAAGACTCATAGTTTGGATATTATATTATGATTTCACGTCCCCTCACGCATTCACGATGTCCTCAATCAGAACCGATCCCCTTACGCATGTCAGAATGAAAATATGAGGTTTTTATATTTATTAAGATGTCGATCAACACCGAACAGCGTACACACCGCCCAAAACGACATTCATACCCATTGACCGAAAAAAAAGTAAATTTGAACTTGAGGGTGTGTAATTAGAACCATTTTAGAATTTAAATGTAACTTTTTTAGGCAAATTGTCGTGCGGCAACTGATTTTGTAGGAGTTTAACTCCACGTACATCAGTAAATGATACATGTATCTCTTCGTTCAAGTATTCACCACAGCATAGCATTCTCCGATTTTCAATATTTTGACTAGTCGAATAAGAAAATTGCGATTTAGAAATGTATATACCTTTCGAAGCGGTGACAATTGTTCCACTCAAGCACAACCGGAAAATCCTCTCACGGTTTTCATTGCAGAACCAAATGTTCTGCGTGTGTAGATTACCAGCCGTGGTATGTAGTGAACGCAGGTACTACTGGTGTGATAGACACTGGCATGGATACAACTGCACGCCAAAAAGTAACAAAATTCTTGCCTAAACTTGCTTATTTGCTGAAGAAAAATTGAATGATTGATTTGATTTTGACCTTAAGGTATTCTGCCATAGTTCTCCAAGGCCAGATACCTTACCCCCACATCGGTGCTAAGCATGAAAAGGGTTTTTCTTTCAAGAGGTGACACTGGTAATTATGACAAAAATCGTTTATGGTAATGCACCAATGTGACAGCGATGCCTTGTTGTCAAAAGACAAAAGGTTCGGTTTAATTCGGAAAAAAAATGATTATTTGAAGACAAAAGGTTCGGTTTAATTCGAAAAAAAATTAGATTATTTGAAGACAAAAGGTTCGGTTTAATTCGAAAAAAAAATAGATTATTTGAGGTCGAACATCAAATACAAGTATTGGATTCAAATTGTAAAAAGTAGATAAGTAAAACCCAAAAAACTACCGTAGCCGCACTTCTCAGATTGATACACTGATTAACATGCAAAAGATGCTATGATAAAAAGTTCTTGTCCATATAAAAAAAAATTGGCGTAGAAAAATGTATCATTATTGATCAGGCATCCTGATTACAAACATTTAAAATCCATAAGGGACGTCCAGTTCTGAATTTCATCAGTACTAGGAATCGAACATTTTGGATAAGTGTCCACAAGGTTTTGACTTTAAATACGTGTGAAAAGAATTATAGAAATAACCTGTAGATTGATATCAATATAATGTGTTCTGTTACCATTTCATTATTAGTTAACTATAAGTCCCAACAGGAAGGAAATTGGTAATATTATAATAATGTTTGAGTAATCCTTATATTAAAATTGGAAAAGCATGGGTTGTATACATCAGAAATCGATTTGAATAGAAGTTTTGTACAGATACAATATTGGACTTATCCAAGTTACCGTAAACATTACATTGTCATGTATTTTGACAATGTTTGCATTTAAATTCACATGTATTGATGTATAAATGATAGGTTGGGTTAAGTAAATTTTTAACCGTTGAATCGCTTTTAAGTTTAAATAATCGATACCAAATAAGTAATTTGCTAGCTAGAATGGCATTCACTCGGAGATTTGTGCATGTGGCATATTGAGCACACCTATCACTTTAAGTTGCATTAAACAGAATTTATAAGTTTGGTGATATTCAATTTAAATCATAATACAAGACGGAAAATCAACACATATAATTTGATGATGGTAAAATAGCAAAGAAAGATACAATATGAATAAAGAACATCGAAAAAGGATTACTCAAAATTTGACATATCTGAAAGAAAGAATGCTAGATTTAGATCCACTGCTGGATTGTCTAATTGAGCGAGATGTGTTTCAGTTAGAGCATCGTTCCAGGATTGATGCTGCAACTCCACCTACTCCTCAGAGAAAGTTTAATGAATTCATTCAACTGTTGCTGTCATCATCACACCCTGCAGCATACCATGCCTTTCTGGAAGCACTTCAAAATGAGCGACAGTTTTATGTGGTGGAGAGACTTCAAAATACAGTGGTAAAGCTGGATAATGGTAATTGTTTATCTTAAATACATAATGCTTTTTTTTTTTTTACAAAAATACGAAAAAAACAAAACAAATTTTCTGCTACAAGTCAGCATCAGATGCAATACATGAGTTCATATGTTCAGTGATTTTGAGAAATATTTGGTCAAGTTTAGGTATAAAACAATTTGCTATGGAAGCAGATCAAGTTAGCCATAACTTGTTTTTACCAACATCATGTTTACTTTCATGATATATCAAGAAAAAAATTTCAGATATCAATTTCAGAATTTCAGGTTATACAAAAAAATACGTTTGTGATTGAATTTAGAAACGTTCGAAGACATAATTTTTAAAAGGTATATACAACATTTCGATATAATTTGTAGTTTACACATTTGTCATACAAGCTGTTTGTTTTCTTCACCTCAACATTACCAGTATTACTGGGCGATGATACCCACTTTACAATAAGACCAAGAATTTAATTTACGAATTTTCAAGAAATTCGCCACATTCTATTCTATTAGTACTATATTATATCTACTTTTTAAACGCCTAATGTTTTATAACTATAGAGGTTTTGGAAGCTTAACTCGTTCAACTGATGAAATATGCAATAATTAAAACCATGCACTGAAAACATTGGAAATCATCTTTCACAAACTAATTTCGATAAAATTTTGATTCTTTTAGCAGCATACAATCTCGCTCTTTAACGAAATGTAGTCAATAGTACAAAAACAGTTAAAAATCGAGTCTCCTTTCTGACATGTCAGACATCTCGTGCTTATCGTTTTAAGTATACAGTTTTCCTCTATCTAAAATAGTTCTTTTGAAAATAGCAAAAAAAATACCAAAACCTGCACATTTTGTTAAAATGGACGTTTCAGTGATGTCTGCTTTTTTTAAGTGTCAGGCTAGATCGACCGTGACTTACTGGTCATTTTTGAGAATTTTTTTAACTAAAGCTATAATCTACTGTAGGTGCAAAATGGGGATCGTCTGTTTAGGAAACACAATAGAGTAGACCTTTACCATCAAGTTTAAAAAAAAAAAAAAAAAGAGGGGGGAGGGGGGTGAAAGGTTATAATTTTGGTTTACGACGACCAAAGGTCAACGTCGCCATATGATTACACAAGCGTAAATAGTCCTCAAGGGACACTTTTGCCCCCAAAAAAGTAAAAATCGGTGTAAACCAAAAAGTTAAATCAATCAATTATTTGACCCTGCTTGTGAAGTTGGAATACAGAGAAAATCTTCTGTCTGCTTTTCAGGGTCAGTGAGAGCAAAGACTCCCCACAAGAGGCAACCTGTTCAAACGGTAAGTTCTTTTTAAGACCTAGGTTTCGAGTGACTCGAAGTGCATAACGATTAATTACACAGCTATAAAGCTCCCAAATCGCTCACCGGGCAAAATATAATGCAAAAGTTATTAAATATCGTCATATCAGAATAAGTCATATAAAGAGTCCATGGACAACTTCTACGAAGTCAGCTTATTTGTAACTCTAGTCTTGTTCATTTTTATTATTTAAAGGGGCACTAGCTGTCAAAATCATGTTCACCGATTGGACTCAATCTCTCATATTTGTTTTATAACAATGTTAAACATTTATCCAAATTATAAAAATTATAAAATAATCAGTTGACAGTGCATGGGTATGGGCATGGTAATATATATCTTCGTTTCGTGTGTATTTTAGTCTATACGCCATCAAATTAACTGTAGAGATGACCTCAGGAGGACTACCGATGTCCATATTTGCGGATATAAACATAAACATAAACATAGATATAGATAGGTAGCGAAACTCGTGGAATTGGATTCTTCTATGCCTATTTAGTTTCATTTATTGATAATATTAAAAATACATGTAAATCATCCTTTTTACCTATATAAGAATGATGCTTTTGAGAATCGAATCAGTCAATCAAATGATTTACATTTCTTCACTTTCAATGTTGACATTATTTTACTTTAAATAATCGAACACGCACACAATTCATGCGTTATAAATCTCTAGCTTGAGTTAAATTGAAGTTCACATGAATACGGATTTAGTGAGGTAGAATTATTCACTTGCAAGTGAATAATTTATCATCAATTATTCTTAGCTTATTTTGACAAAATTGGACCATACTGGCTGCTAGTAGCGAATTATTATTCCACTATTTCACTTTTGTTACTTGTTTGGCTTTATAAATATTTTGATATGAGCATCACTGATGAGTCTTATGTAGACGAAACGCGCGTCTGGCGTACTAAATTATAATCCTGGTACCTTTGATGACTATTTACACCACTGGGTCGATGCCACTGTTGGTGGACGTTTCGTCCCCGAGGGTATCACCAGCCCAGTAGTCAACACATCGGTGTTGACATGAATATCAATAATGTGGTCATTTTAATAAATTTCCTGTTACAAAACTTTGAATTTTACGAAAAATTAAGGATTTTCTTATCCCAGGCATAGATTACCTTAGCCGTATTTGGCACAACTTTTTGGAATTTTGGATCCTCAATGCTCTTCAACTTTGTACTTGTTTGGCTTTATAAATATTTTGATATGAGCGTCACCGATGAGTCTTATATAGACGAAACGCGCTTCTGGCATACTAAATTATAATCCTGGTACCTTTGATAACTATTTACACCACTGGGTCGATGCCACTGCTGGTGGACGTTTCGTCCCCGAGGGTATCACCAGCCCAGTAGTCAACACTTCGGTGTTGACATGAATATCAATAATGTGGTCATTTTAATAAATTTCCTGTTACAAAACTTTGAATTTTACGAAAAATTAAGGATTTTCTTATCCCAGGCATAGATTACCTTAGCCGTATTTGGCACAACTTTTTGGAATTTTGGATCCTCAATGCTCTTCAACTTTGTACTTGTTTGGCTTTATAAATATTTTGATATGAGCGTCACTGATGAGTCTTATGTAGACGAAACGCGCGTCTGGCGTACTAAATTATAATCCTGGTACCTTTGATAACTATTGTTAATGATTGACAATAAAACAATCACATCTTATATTTTTTTATGTATCTCGTAGCTAGTGCCCCTTTGAGTTTGTCCTAGATTGTTATGTAAAATCAATCTTATTAAATTTCTGATCTATTGCAAAACGCGCGCTCGTGTATATAAGGATAACGAGATCAGAGATATATACTTATAATACATTAGATTAGTAGTACAGAAAACTTAAAAAACACAAAAGCCATCACAAAGACAGCTTTGCTATATATGGTTTCTTTCTATTTATTGAAGTGTTAAAGACTGATAGTAAAACGCAAAACAATGGATAAATATCGTCATTTAGGTGCTACAACACCTGTAAGGATTATAATGTTCGATATTTACAGCTTTTCTTTTCGTTCTATTTAATTAAAATAATAATAACAAAAAAACTCATGTAGGGTTAAAAATCCTCATTTGACGGACAATTATTCATATATATAAGGAGGCGATTGGCGATTTCGCTTCAATTTACCTGTTTGTAGATTACGGGTTAATAGCTTCTCTATTAACTGAATTCTATTGCGGTGTTAAAGATAAACGAAAATAAAAAGTGCATTAATTCCTACAAGGAGTTAGATTTCAGGACAATACGAAGAGCAAGCCGATTTTAATATTTATTCGAATTCCTTAAGATATCTTATAACTTATGTGAGATATCTTGAAATTCGAATAAACGGTCAAATTGGCTTGCCATAAGTCCTTGTTTATCGACGAAGAAAACTAAATACGATTAGAAGATCTTAGACGTTTTTTATGGAATAAGATTGATAATTATTGGGGGGGGGGGGGGGGGGAGAATAAATATAAAATGTCAGGTATCAGCACTAGAAAACGGCAACTTTATTTTGTGTCAAACTTGGATATTAGTTTACTAGTGTTTATAAAGTGTGTATATAGTTTATGTATTATCGTTTTAGATAGAGCCAGCACTTTCCAGTGGATATGCACATATGGACCAAGTTGCTTCTGTTATGTCAAAAGTCCTATCTGAATTCAGCGGAAAGTTAACTGAGGAATTAGTTACTAATTTTGAAAAAAGAAGAGAAGATGATATACGAGAGATGGAAGAAAATATGGAGGCCAAATTAGGGAAATTCAGTGAACAATGGGAACATGAGAAGAAACAAATGCTACTACAGAATGACAGTGCCATAAAATCTCTACAAGATGGGATCGAAAGTCTGCAACGAAAACAAAACGAATGTGAAAAACTAAAATTGAAATATGACCAACTGAAACAACATCAGAAGGATTTGAGAGAAAAGGAAAACGAACGATGGCAAAAACTGACACAATCAAACTTAGAAAATTCTCAACTAAAAGCCGAAAATACACTGTTAAAGGAAGAAGTTGATCGATTGAAAGATAAAATAGAAGAACTTCAAGATGAAGCATCAACTGTAAGAAAAGGAAAACTAAATTCCGATAGTGAGGCCAAACATCTGTTGACTGAGAACAGGAATCTTAGATCAGAACTAGACGAAAAGGAAAAAGAACGTGATGATTTGAAACGAGATATCGAGAATGCTTATGAAAGAATTCATGAGATAATACGCGTTCAGAAAGAAAAATCATCAGCCGAGGATTCAACTTATAAAACAGTTCTAGATAAACAGAATCAAAAGTTGTCCGAAATATACGACGCTGTTAATGCTTTGTCGGCTAGAGATAGGTTGAATCAGATCAAATCATCTGGAGCCCCAAGAACATTATACATTGGTGGGAATGCCATCCAAAGGTCAAACAGATCTAATAAATCATAATTTTGAAAATATTTTCCACGGAGAGTGATCAAGTAATCAAAAATAAGGGAACAAAAATTTGAACATAATTTATTTTCGTACATGTTTAAAGCATTACTAATGTTTTCTTGTTTTGTGCATCAAGCAGTAACTCATGTTTTCTTGTTCCAGATACATTGTTAATAAATTCTAATAAAATGGGCGTGATTATCTGTTTAAATCACCTGCATAAAGGCTCAACGACTTATTTCGTGTAACTTATGATCAAATTTTGTCATAAGAATTTATGCATGTAAAAAGAGCCCCTTGTGATCTTAGCATCAATTGGCGTCGTCCTTCATCGTTTTTAAACTATTTTTATAATTTTTCAAAATTCTCATATGGAATTTTATTATTTTTACTGTGTGTGACTGTTTCTTGGTATGTCTAGTTCATAAATTGTATTCGATATTTTGATTCATCATCAGAAAAAACCATTATTGCTTAAAATAGAACATAGGAGTAATGCCATGGGTTGTATCTCTTTTTTTTTAAATTGGCTTTACGCTTCTGGTTTTTTTTTTGGTTTCCTCCTTAAAGAATGGACATAATGATTTGCAGCAATCTTATATCTTTTAATTATTAACATTTTTTTTCTACCAGCAAGTTTCTATTGAGTAAACAAAATGTTGATCTATCACATTTAGATTTGTATTGATCAACATACGAGGGCATTTTGGCTTATGCAGTATATTGAAAAAGTCTATAAAAAAATTATGGATGTCAGTGCTTTCGACAGGCTGTATATTTGATCCTCTCTTGAATGTGTGTTAAATGCATTTTGATTGAAAACAATTAATCCAAGTATGAAATTTTATTTTTTTATATTATTTTTTTAATCAATTAGTTTTTTTTCAGTTGCATTGTATATTTTTAGAGCAAGAGCATTATTCGACTCATTTATTTGGAGCAAATGTTTTATTGCTGAAGATTTTATTCTGGTATATAGGGCAATCTGTTCAGCTCGACTAAACATGCAACATTTGATGTTTTGCAATGTTCTCCTAGAATTTCCTTGATAAAGTTCAACTGCAAGTGTTCGAATGGATCTGGATCCATGTTTACCAATTCACCAACCTACACTATCGTATAGAGCAATAGGCACAACAAGAGAGTCAAATACTTGCATTAGTTTTGCTACAAATATGTATATGGGGAGGTAACTCAAATTAATATGAATACTGTGTGTTGTGCAAGGTGACTTGCTAGAAAGTGTCTAATAAAAATCCAATGATCACTATCTCCACAAACTTAATTCTAAATAAAATATTATCAAATCTTTTTCTTTTCTTTCTTTTGTGCTTTTCCAAAATAATCTTCAGGAAATAAAAATATAACATTCTTTTGCTACTCCATAACTGCGAAATAAAACGACCGAACCCATATTACAATTCAAATCAGAATCAATTCAACAAAAATATAATATTCTATTTCTACTCTATTACTGCTAAATAAAAAAAAAACCGAACTAATAGTACAATTTAAATCAGAATCCATTTAACAAAAATATAATATTCTATTGCTACTCCTTTACTGCGAAATAAGTTCAAATAACCCAACTACCGAACTCAAAGAACAATTTAAATCAGAAACAATCTTATAAAAATATAATACAATGCTATTGTTACTCCTTTACTGCGAAATAACAAAACTACCGAACTCCAAGAACAATTCAAATCAGAAACAATCTAATAAAAATATAATATTCTATTGCTTCTCAATTAAAGCGAAATAACAAAACTACCGAACTTCACTGAGAACAATTCAAATAAAAAACAACCTAATAAAAATATAATATTCTACTGCTACTCAATTACTGCAAAGTAACAAAACTACCGAACTCCAAGAACAATTCAAATCAGAAACAATCTAATAAAAATATAATATTCTATTGCTTCTCAATTAAAGCGAAATAACAAAACTACCGAACTCCTAGAACAATTCAAGTCAGAAACAATCTTAAAAAAAGGATAAAACTAAGATTTCGTTTAGTATAATGAAAACCGAGTTCTATATTTTAATTACATTGAATCAGAAAGTCCCTTATTAAAAGGCAAAATCAAAAGCTCAAAAACATCAAACAAATGTCATATTCCTGACTAGGTACAAAACGTGCTTGTAGCTGGTTTGCAGCAAACACACAGGAGAAAGATTTATATGCATATTATAAAGGCAACAGTAGTTTACCGCTGTTCGAAAGTCATAAATCGATTGAGAAAAAGCAAATCCGGGTTACACACTAAAACTGAGAGAAACAGATCAGATATAAGAGGAAAACATTGAAACAACAGAAACACTAAAGATTAAAAGTACAACAAAAAACCAAACGACAATGCAACACACACACAGAAACGAACTACGATAGTATAAGATAACAATTACTATGCAACAGGTCTGCAGCAAACACACA
This sequence comes from Mytilus edulis, assembly GCF_963676685.1. Lineage (NCBI taxonomy): Eukaryota > Metazoa > Mollusca > Bivalvia > Mytilida > Mytilidae > Mytilus > Mytilus edulis. The sequence goes on from NC_092344.1 coordinate 97,836,418, forward strand.
TTAACATGGTAAATAATTTGCCACAAGCAGTGCTGCAAATGCCTATTAAATGTTTGCTGCATGTTTGCCCTTGTAGTATTGAGGAGGCAGATTTTTCCCCGTGAAGGATAGGACATGAATATGGCGGAATACCTTCAGTTCTACTTAAAAGATACAATAATGCAATATATTTCTGTCTGTATATGTATATGTTTAATTACGTAGAAGGTACCATTTCTTGATTTAAATCGACGGGAGAGAGAACCCATAGATGGTGTTAGAGATCTGTTTTGAAACTCACCACTGACTTGATGCGCACTGTATCTTCAAGTTGGTTCCAATGAATCACATTAATGAATAATTAGTTCTTAAATTGCTCAGTTTGCATTTCGTTGTTTCAATTTGAGATGTTCTTAATCGAGTTGTTTACTACATTAGTGCTATCAAAGTCTACAAAGCGTTTCGGCTTGATAATCCTTTTGGTTTTGCTTTTTACAAAAAGTTCGTCAGGTTTGATAGCTGGGACCAAACATTCAACCACTTTGTACAGAAATTACAGTGTTTGGCTTGTTCGTCTGGACTGTAGGTTTTCTAGTTCCAATACGGTAAGTATTTTGGTAACTGATCCTTCTTCTCTAGATTTGTAAACCCCTGCGATGAATTTTTCTGCTCTTCGCTGTATCCTAATTTGTTTATGTTGTTGGTTTTATTCGGGTCGCATACAATTGCCCCATATTTCATCGTAGATCTTACCAATGAAATGTATGCTGGTTTTTTTTTAGTATTTTATGCAGAATCTTAGGTTGCTTCTTAGAAAGCTTAGTGTCGAATTTGCTTCTTGGATACATTTGAAATGTGGGTGGTCCATTTTAGATCTTCTGGTATCTTTAACCCAAGAAAGGATTGTGTTGGACTTGTTGGTGTATGATTCCATCGAGAGCATAGTATTTCTGGCTTTTGTTCTTAATGCTCAGGATTTTACATCTCTTTGAGTTAGAGAGCATATCCCAGCCATTTTCTAGGCTAACCAGATCTTGTTGTAATAGAATGTGGTCATGTTGTGTTTTTATATTTCTGTATAGCAGATAATTATCGGCAAAGGGTCTAACGGCTCGTTTTACTGCATTTGGCAGGTCGATTACGTTTTTTTTGTGGAACTCCTGAGTCCACGGTAGCTCCTTCAGATTTCTCTCAATCTATGACAATTTACATTTTTCTCTTAGTGAGAAAATTTTCAGGCCCTTTGTGCAGAGGTCCTCTCACACCATATTCATCTATTAGAGTAGTAGTTTGTGTAATAATTTGTTGTGTGGCACGTTTTCAAAGGGTTTTGAAAAGTCGAGGATAACAACATTAACTTGATTTCCAATCCGCTATTTCAAAATACTGTTAATACAGATTACTGGATATACTGCTTTTTTCTAATAGAAAACGACTGTAGTTTGATTCTTAAATACTGCATACAACAAGAGATGATAACATGTCAATATGCAATTTCACACATGACAAACACTTTTTTCTTTTCCAGTTAGTTGAAATTTTTACAAATTCATACAGATATATTAAAACGTGAAACATATGAAAAGCTACTGACGAGGTATAAATACATTTCTCGTAAAGGGGCATTAGCTATTAAGTTCCTGGTCATTTATTGGACTCAAATTATCATATTAGATTTATTACATACTAACCAGCTTATTCAAATTAGAATAAGTCTGAAATAAACTAAATGAGTATAAAGCTATTTTCGTATATCTTTCATTGACATAAGATATGATGGAGATCTGAAACAATAAACTAATTAATTAATATCAATCATAAGGATAGTCCTCTATAAACAATAAACACTTAATGTATGAAGTCGATAATATATATATAATTAGCATTTCATGTGTATTTTATTTTTACTCTAATTGTTTCTTAGCTTATTTGGACAAAATTGAATCAAACTGGCTGTGAAAATTGAATTGTTATTTCACAATTTCACTTTCATTAATGATTGAACAAAAAAAAATATATATATAGTAACCTACATATCATGAATCTTTGACTTATGTTGATATGTTGAGCATCATGTGAAGGCTTACTTTGTATTCCTTGATTTACATGTTTCCATGTGGTATGAAAGAGGGGCGAAAGATACAAGAGGGACAGTCAAACTCATAGATCGAAAACAAACTGACAACGCCATGGCCATAAAAGAAAAAGACGAACAGACAAATAATAGTACAACAATATAATTAAAATCAGAGATCAATATTTTAATTACGGTAGATGAACTCATATGTAGTCGAGCGTAATCAGAGATCAATATTTTAATTAGGTTGAAAGTACACAAGACACAACATAAAAAACTAAAGACCATGCAACACGAACCTCACCAAAAACCCTAGCTCCGGAAGGATAAGCATGACATTGTTATTACAAATCCGGTAAATAGTATAATTCGGTAAGTAAGTCAACATATGAAGCAGACTTAGCTATATCTGTTATATCCTTTATCTCTAGTTCGAAGGAATAGGTGTGTGCAACATTGTCACCAAATTTTGAATTATTTTAGTGAGAGAACATCATCTATATAGAGGAATATAGGTAAGGATATTGCTGACTTCTTATCTTTCTTCCGAAGGAGTTTCTGTACGTGTATGAAGTCGGCCTCATATTAATAAAGGAACAAGTCGGCAAGAAGAGGGGTACAATCGGTTCCCATAGGAATCCCGATAGTCTGTTGAAAATCACTTCCTCTAAACGTAACAAATATGTTGTCAATCAAGAAATCAAGCATCTTGATAGTGTCAGTTGCAGAGAATATTTTATTTGAATCAGTGATTCTTTACAAGTAGGATGTATCCCTACCCAATACAAGATACTTGTATCTACGTTGGCAATTGTTTTTTTTTATGAAACAAAGCAATACCAACGCTTTCAATTTGTCTTTTAGTTTGGAATGGGGAATATTTGTGTAAAAGTCAAATGTTTTAATACAAGCTAAAAGAGTCTTAAATTGTATGTACTCTAGAAGATCTTTGGATTTTTTTTAGTATCCACATCTGATTCACGCCACCTCTAAAATATGCAGTTTCAAAATAACTTTAAGCATGGCTTTGATTCCTGATTGCTGATAAAATAGTTGTTAATTATTTAGAAAGAGGTTTCGTGGAGCACTGTGAAGACCCAGCAATATACCATTGTTTGTAAGGACATTTTTGTATTTCTTTTTACATATCGACTGCTGACTCTATTCGGTATTTCTATAAACTGTTATCACAGAGATATGTCTCGCCTTTATGTAATTTTAATTATTCAAATGTTGAAATCAAAATAGTAATACTTAAACATCTTACACAAGTTATGCAAATATTCAAAGTCAATGAGTTACATGGCTCAACAATCTCCATGTAAATGAGATGTGCCAATGCTTATACAACTGCATACCAAATACAATTGACTTATTATAAGTCGTTCCCAAACCTAAATACAAACATTAAGTTGTAAACTATGAAAACGTTTCAAAGTCAATAAACCATGAAGAAGGGATGGGGCTATATAATCTCAATGGAAACGATACTTGCAGATGCCAATAAATATGCATACCTAATATCATTGACTTAACATTAGTAGTTCATCTTAAACTGATCTAATCACAAACTAATACATGTAAACTAAGACTGAGGGGCAAGGCCAAATATTCTCCATGGAAATAAGATGTGCCAATGCTTATGCAACTGAAAACCAATAAACATTGTCCTTCCACTAATGGTTCCCCTTGAACTGACCTAATCACAAACTAAGACATGATAACTTTGAAAATTTTCAAAGTCAATAGACCATGACTAAGGGATTGGAGCCAAATTATCTCCATGGAAATGAGATGTGCCAATGCTTATACAACCATACCAAATATGATTGACCTACCACTTGTGGTTCACCATAAACTAGACCTAATCACAAACTAATACATTGTTGACACCATCGCCACCAGCGACGCCTCCAGAAACAGCATACCTATGTCTCACTTTTTGACTCAGTCAAGGCGAGACAATAAACTGTGACATGGATCTGGTATGTTTTTTTTTCAAGACGTTATAAGATGAAACCATATCTGTGGCTGTTGACAATTTAAGTTTGTGGATGTCATTTGTGTGTAATGTTTTAAGGATCACTGTGTGTCTTATCATGATTTGGCCATGGTGGTATATTCTTTGACTGATTAACACACATAAAGAGCAGAAAACAACCACAAATGGGTTTTCAAATTTCAAGACTGTGAAAAACGTGCATCCAAAGGCTGGCTTCAGCAGGCCCCTATACAAGTGCAGTGAAAATGGTGGCCACACTTCACTCAGAAAGATGAGTGTAAAGTGGGAGTACTTTTTGGATATGTCAGACACTTACTTCCTGCCTGCAGATACTTTGAATTTTCCAATTTCTTGAATGAACAGAAAATTTTGGCTAAAAATTTCTCCAGTACTTCTAATTTCAAATTTAGTCAAAAAGATTGGCAGAGATGAGCTGGAATATGTGATTGATTAACTGTTAGTCGCTTAATGTCCAGTGGCAAATACATGCTCAGGAAAATGTCAGACACCTCCTTCCTGTTTTTAGAAACTGAATTAATAGAGTTAATAGTGGAAGTATGCTCAACTTGACAACTCTGTAAAACTTTCACATAAATTTTATTAAACAAATTGAAACAAATATATATAGTAATATGCAAATTTGATATTCTGTAACAAATAAATACACAAATGTAAAAGAAATGTAACTTTAATATATCATACAATAGTTATGTTGTTGGATTTCTAAAATGAGATAAAATGTACATGCCATCTAAAACAATAGTAAAATAAAGCATACAGTTGTATTTTTAAGGCTTGATTATAACTTGATATACACTAGAGGGTTCAGAAATGAATATATTAAGTATCTTATTTGTCAAAATTTTAAAACTACAAATGAAATTCAAATTCCAGCTTTGTAAGCACACTGATGTAATTTTACAACAGTTTCAACCTTATTTTTGTTATTCCATGAAGTTCCAAAATGAGATTGATGATTTTTACAAGAACTAATTTTAATATCACCACACATAAATGTTTGTTCCAAATCAGGAACTATGTCAGAGGTTGTTATTTGTTGAACTTTTTGTAATTTGTATCTTAGTTGTAGATCTTTTTAAAAAAAATAATTCACAGCAATTCTTGACCTCAAACTTACTAAATACACATTTGTCTATTGTTAAAGACTTTATTTACATCTAAGTATTTTTGTGCCATTAGGTTCCTGCTTCATTGATGTATATCAAAAATCTCTTATCATTTGACTATTATGTCAATTCTTTTGAGTTAAAGAAGGTAAATTTCTTTGCCGGCTTTATCAATTTTGATTAACTGCTCCAGTTGTACAAGACAGAATCTTTTAGAACAATTCTAAACAGAACATTTGTGTGAGACACATATTGTCAATTTATTTCATCTTTATATCATCTTTTTTATGTATTAATATAGAGTAGTCTTACTGAACATTTACAGAAAAGATGATGTGGTTTTTTTTTCATAACATAATGAGTGATGTTGATATATGAATCTGGCATGATGAAATGTTGATTCAAACTAAAAATAACAAAATATATTGCACATACAATTTACATAGATAGATACATCTCATTAGTCAAACAATTTCAATTTTCAAAAGTTTTCTCAAAATTCCAATTTTTAAATTGCAAAAAAATCGATCACTATTTCATCCATAAATGAATATGGTCCTTGCTTTAACTTTTTTTTTCATGATATAATGCCCTGTGAAGTTTGGATTTAACATCATTAATTGTGTCTGTTCTACTGGCACTGTTTGGTTTGCCTTGGCCATACATACAGAAATAATTGTAATCCTACTTAAATATTAATACTAACTTTATATACAACAAATATTAAAAACAAGAGTTTGCCCTTTTGCAATTAACATGCATAAAAATATATGAATAAAAAAGACTCTATGCAGCAGTTTATATCTGAACCGAAAAAAATATGCTTTTTAGATAACAGCAGAATTATTTTCTATGGGACTGTCCACTTGATAAATAAACAAAGGGTGTACAAAATATACATTATATCTCCCTCCACAGGCATGATAGGCAATCATGATTAATATTTTACTGTGACTTTATATTTTTGAAATTAAAAAGTTACTTCTAAATTTAGAATCATAGAAGAGACAAGGAAAATATTCAGGATTGCTGCATCAAGTATTTAAAGTTATATATTGGTCTTATATAAATCTATATTATGTATACTTTGTCAATCATAATATAAACATTCATTCTATTTAATAAATGTATAAACACTTTACACTGCACTGTTAAAAATTGCATACTATTAAATATTCACAAATATTACAACGTCCAATAAAACATAAGATGATTTCTGGTAAATGACAGATATTCAAAGGATAAATGATGTAACCTCAAGAATTATTTTAATAAATTGTTTAATGAAGCCCTTGCAAAATGCTGATCTAAATTAATATAATGCATTGATGGTAGCCAGTTTATGTGCCTTTTGAAAAAGATGCTGAATGGAATCATTGTCCAAAGTTGTTACCATATTTTTCAATCAAAACTATTTAAACTAAAGAAGTCTTAATTTTTTTTAACCTTGTTCTTTTTAGTAACAATACACTTTACGTATTGGGATTTTAACATTTTTTTAGAAAATAAAAAAAAATCTGAATTTCAATCATTTTTTCTTGAAAAAATTATATAACACCATGATTTATAATTCAACATTGATTTGAACTAGTGTGACTTAATTATTATTGTGGTCACCAACTATCTGACTTATTATTGTGGTCACCAACTATCTGACTTATTATTGTGGTCACCAACTATCATGAATTGAGGACAAATTATACTTATGTGGATATTTCATAGTTTTGTCAAAGTCTGCATACAAGTCATACAAGTCTACAGAAAATTTGTACTACGTTGAACATCTAAAATAGTGGTTCACCTTTACCCAGGAAATCCATGAAAATTGGTTATTAATTTGGCCATAACATGACAATGGGTTCCTTCAAAGTTGTATCAGTATTTGGTTTTAATGTTATAATGTAAACTCCATATGTATGAATCAGGTGAAGTAAGAGTTGTCTGTCTTGATGTATGAGTTGAATTCAAATTATTCACTATCTATTTCGGCTATCTAACCAAGTCTGTAAGAGTTCTATGAGATCTTTTCTTTTCATATCAGGATGGTCCAATAATTCTATTAACTCATGGACTGTCAATCTATTGGTTTGATCTTGGTCTAACAGAAGGACCATTGCAGGATCTTTCTTTGTTTCATAGACGTTGATATCATTAATTGATAGGCCAAGTAACCCTGCAAGTACACAAAATCATCTTTTTAACATTTTTCTATTACTTTCATAAATTACCATTTTTAACATTGACATTGACGATTATTATTGTATCTTTCATGAACTGATTTTTGAGTTAACAATAAGAAATGTGCACTGAAATTGAACAAATTAAGTTCATCTTTTAATTATTATGTAATAAGTACTTATCAATAAGGACAGTTAAAACTAGATATCTATTATTTAGGAAGTAAACAATTTATCTGTCTCGACTGATAACCCTTCCTCATGGTTGTCTGATGTAAAAGTCTGTCTGATTAAACTTTATCATAAACATTTTCTTATCAATTTCTTTCTTCCTGTTATTTTGTGTTGTAGTCATCAAAATATTAGGTAAAAACAATAAATTTATTTTGTTGATGATTATTCAAATCAAATTATTCCAATAAGGCATGGACTAACAGTTTCCTATATGACTTATCTAGCCGACTATAATTGTTGTTTACAGCCATGATTCACTTATTTGTAGATCTTCTTTGAAGAAGAGAGAAGAGATTTTGTCAAGTTGTACTTTAATTATCATTTTGAAAACACCAAATAATCATTTTTTTTAATTAACCAACAGAACTCATGAACAGTCACATTAAAGTTGACTGTATTCTATGATCAATTACATTGAAGTCAAATTTCAACATTTTTGTTAGTTTAATCATTATTTGGAAATATTATTTGTGAGGGACAGACATGGACATAACTATATACCCCTTTCCAAGACAGGTTGAATAAGGAATGCACAAGTATTAAAATATCATAATCAGGCAAAAATTGTCTAATTTTTTTCTTGATATGAAGAACACTTTTGAACACTGTCCCCTCCCTTAATCCTGAAAGTTTGTTTCTTTCTTGTCAGACTTTATAGATTAAATCAGATTATAAACATTTATACTGTACTAACCTCCTAAACCTTTCCAATCCTGCCCAAGAGTTGTCGCACACTGCAGATAGGTAAAAAGTTTATGGAACACATTGTATGGCAAATCTTTTATATAAATTTTGGGTTCTGTACTCTGTAAGCATAACAATATATATTTTTAAAATATAAAAATATGATTTCTACATTGATCTTTTATCAAAGTTATTTTTACTAATTAGTTGAATGTTTACATTTTTCTTGGCAGGAATAACTCGAACAAAAAATGTGCTGACTTCACCCTGTACTTTTCTTTTGCTTTTGTATTTGTATTATTCCATATGATTTTATTTTTGTTGATCTTTTTTGTTTAGTGTTTTTTTTCAGTGGTTTGTTTAGCTACTCATTAAGTAGAATGTGTTAAATTAGCATGCAAAAGTAAGCATATTTACTTCAACAATATTGTTAAAATTTGCAATTAAAATTTTTACAGCAGCAAACAGCAAAATTTTAAATCCCTACCCTATGAAAATTATAAATGTGGTATAGCATACTTTGAATACATATATTACTGTAGTATCTTTTATAAATTGTTAGATGTTGAAATGCAGTTACTTCCAATAGCTTAGTTTGATCTCTGTTTTGTTGATTGGTGGTTTTGATAGGTTCATCTTACTGTCTTTTTTATGGATATCATCTCATCACTAAATGGTTCCTTTTATAAATAACTTGAAATTAGAAAACAGAGATGAGTGGAAAGATCCAGTCTGTTGCCCTGTGTGCCTGTAGGCATAAAAAGAACTAGATAGAAGAAAGTATTCAGTGTTCTGAAATTCTACTTAAAACTTATTATACCTGATCTTGTAGCCATCGTCTTACAGCCTTATGATTATCAATCCTTGTTGTTTTACATAAAATGGACCTCCTACTTGAAATGTCCACTACATGCATGCTGGTCATTGATCCTTTGACCTCACAATCCTCCTGAAGTGGACACTCTGGCCCTAAAACATAGTTAACTTCAGGTGGTAGGGCAGCATGGCAAACATCACATAACCATTGGTATATATAATGTAACTTCTTGTTTCTTTCACTTCTGAAAACAAAATTACAAATATTTATTTATGTATGTAGCACTTCTGGTGATATGATTTATAACATATATTCCATTTTAATATATGTTTAGTAATTATTAAGAAACTAAGGTGTTAACTTCCTCAGGTAAAGTTAACTTTAATTGTTTTGGCTATTCTTTTTAGGTTCCTTTGTCCAATTCGGTCATACAGCTTATCAGGTATTTATAAATACTTATTGAAAGTTTCAATTGTTTTGGTTTTGAGCATTACTGATGCACCAATAGAGAGTTGTTGAAGGTGTCTTTCATTAACTATTTATTATTCTTTAGTTTTATATATTGTGTTTTGTATACTGATTGATTATCATTTTTTGTCATGGCACTGTCAGTTTGTTTTTGACTTATGAGTTTGAATGTCCCTATGGTATCTTTTACTTCTCTTTTAAGTACTTTTGCTGGGTAATATCACTTTTGTCTGAAGACAGCAGCTGTAGACAAAGGTGTGATGTAAACATTCTATCTGTACAATAAATCCAATCTCATAGAAAGTATAACTGATGAATCAAGTTATAACAGGAAGTAGAATTGTAATATCTAAATGTCTTAATGAAGCCAAGTTGTTTCCGTCCAACATCAAGAAATTCTAATTAGTTGTTGCTATGAAAGTATATTCATTTGATCTTTACATATGTATAGATAATTTCTTCAGTGCATTCAAACAAACAGCAGGTCTCAATCTATTGATTTTAAGTTAGTATCATATATCAGCAAACTAAAATCTGTTTATACAAGAGGAAAGTCCAGGAAAAGTCAATAGTGTAGACTCAATTATGCAGGGACAGAGTATGCAGGCTTCATTTTTCATGGGGATTCTTTAACACAATGTATATATGGAATGCAAAATTTTTTAAAGAACAGTATGGACACAATTATTCAATAAATACTAAAAGAAAATATTCTAAACATCATAGAAGTAGAATGAAGACCTTTACTTTGATATCATATTCTATCAAAACAGCAACTTTTCACCAAGATAAGAATTTGGTATCCATGGAAACCTAAGTACTGAAGATTTAAAAGATAATTGTGCTTTTGTAATTTTATATTTTTATCAATAAATTACATGAAATACGACAAATGATAAAAATGTAAAATAAAAATAAATATTTCCTTGTTAAAGTAAAACTGCTGTTAGGGTGTTTCAGAACAGTATGTCATTATTAATAATAAAAAAGCTACAAAATAATGAAATTTTCAGAATTTTTTATTTATATATTTTATCAAATTTGTTTTAAGCTTCTCTTTGGAACGGAACAACATCCTACTTGACAAAGTTTTTATTTATCTAAGGAAATAGCTAGGAAATGGTTGAACTGTACTGGTTATATAATATCTCAAGGACAAATAAGATGACGTGAAACATGCAAATATAAATAATATTTTCTAAAGGAATATTCTTGCAATCAAATGTATTTAATACAAACAAGGTGATGATGGAGAGTGTTTTAGAGACCTTGACTAACAATGAGGGTCTTGCACAGTCAGTGCTTTTTTTTAGCATTTGAATAATTTATTTTTACCTTATGGTGCAAACAAGGTGGCTTGCTTTATAATTTTCCCCCCATTAACAAAATGTTTTCATTGCTTATTATGCTTATTACTAGTTATTTTAAAACTGTAATTGTTTTAAACTTGTCATGGATGGAAGCATCACTGCACTTGTAATATATATACTCAAAACAATTAACCAGATGCTCTGCAGGGCGAAGACCGCAGAGGTCGAACCATGAACAGTTGGGGCGAGTATGGACACAACATTTAAGCTTGATATAGCTCTGAATTTGGATTGTGATTAAATAGTTGACACAACATAGGTTTCTGACACAGAATGAATGTGGTCCAAGAACTTAAACTTAAAAACTTAAAAATTTTAAATTGAACATTTACCTATTATGGTCCAATATCCAAAATCTAAATACATGGTTAGATTCAGCATATCATAGAACTCCAAGAACTCAATTTTTGATGAAATCAAATAATGTTCAATTTTAGACCCTTTAGACCTCAATGTGGACCAATTTGATGACTGGGCCCAAATATCAAAAATCTAAATGCATGGTTAGAATCAGCATATTGAAGAACCCCATCTATTCAATTTTTGTTACAATCAAACAAAGTTTAATTTTTGACCCTTTGGACCTTAATGTAGACCAATTTGAAAACGAGACAATACTGTGCAATTGAATATATATTTCTTGCTATTGCACAAAACTGTGCAATTGAAAATTACTTGCGCAATATTGTGCAATTAGATATTTCTTGCTATTGTGCAATACTGTGCAATTGAAGATTTCTTGCTATTGCACAATACTGTACAATTGAAAATTTCTTGCTATTGCACAATACTGTGCAATTGAAGATTTCTTGCTATTGCGAAATACATGCATTTGAGAATTTCTTGCTATTGCACAATACTTAATATAATAATTTTGGACCCTGATTTGGACCAACTTGAAAAGTGGGCCCATAATCAAAAATCTAAGTACATGTTTAGATTCAGCATACCAAGAATTCAATTTTTGTTAAAATCAAGATAAGTTTAATTTTTGACCCTTTGGACCTTAATTCGTTGGGACCAAAACTCCCAAAATCAATCCAAACCTTCCTTTTGTCATAAACCTTGTGTTAAAATTTCAGAGATTTCTGTATACTTATACTAAAGTTATTGTGTGAAAACCAAGAAAAAAACGCTTATTTTGGCCCTTTTTGGCCCCTAATTCCTAAACTTTTGGGACAAAAACACCCCAAATCAATCCCAACTTTCCTTTTATGGTGATAAACCTTATATTTAAATTTCATAGATTTCTATTTCCTTTTACTAAAGTTAGAGTGCGAAAACCAAACGTCTTCGGACGAGGACGACGACAATGATGACGACAACAACGACGCCAACGTGATACCAATATACGAACAAAAAATTTTCAATTTTTGCAGTCGTATAAAAACTTGCGTTTTACTGTTAGTTTTTTTTTATGGTAATGATGCTCACAAGACAAAATATTTTAGCAAATTTATCTGTTGTTCTTTTTGATGTTTCTATATATACAATTACAAAATGATGTAAAATTATCTACTCACTTTCCAATGATTATCTGCATTCTGTCCTGAAATTTGTGATGTACCAGTGTGATCTCATGACCCTGGTGATGTAGGGTGCATGAGTTAGCACTGGTCAGTGAGATCTTGTTACCATCAGACTGGTTTCTGATACTGAAAGCAAGCTGATAAAACTGCATGCTGGACAAATGAGTTTGATCAACACACTGTAAATACAAACAGGCATTGTCCCTGTCTGTCCTTTGATAGTTTATATGCCCTTGTTCTGACAGAAAGTATGGGAAAAGGTACTGTTCAATGCCATCTTGATCAATAAAATGTTTGAAAATCATGCCAAATGCCAACATAAGATTCAGTATCTTCTCAGCATTAATGGATTGAGAACTAATGATTGACAAAAGGTCTTCTTTTGATATGTTTCCAGTAGCAACCAGTTTAATCCAGTGTTTGGTGATATCACTGCTTGAGGAATGTCTTTGTGGTATACAGACCAACCCTTGGACATGCTGCAGTATAATCTCAGGATCTATAAATAGCAACTTCTCCATTTGCTGGTTGTTGGGTAAATTCAAAGGTGCTGCCTCTGAAAAGATAATTCAAATATTAAAGTAAAAATGTCAATGGTGATTTTGTAAAGTTGGCAGGTATAAATTTACATTCACCATTGCACAGTGTAGTTTGTTCACTCATTTTAGTTCTCAATAAGCACATGATTAATTGATTTAACTACGAAATGTTACTGAATATCAAACACTATATGCTTGTAAAATCACAAAATTCGAAGGAAATCTTTTCATATACTTCATGATGTATAATAACCCTTTTCTTCATAATGACGCCTTTTGACGCCTACCCCCACCCTTTACTCCATAATGACGCCTTTTGACGCCTATGTAGTGCCTCAGTTGAAACATCTTACCTAAGACAAATCTGAATCAGACTTAATCAAATTTGCATCTAATATCAAAAGGATATTCACGAGAATATCTGACTGGAATTTCATTGATGAAGTATTTGTTTACCAATGCATTTTAATACATGTACTTTAAACCTGATGATTTTTTTTATTGAAAAAAATCCTATGCGAATCAAGTATGTTAAAAAAAAAAATTTCCATGGAGGAAAGGGATAACTGAAGTGTTTAATCTTACTCTAGAGTATTAAAGCAATTTGTTTTAAAAATGTAAAAGAAACAAGACTTTTGCTGAAGAAAAATTGTAATGAAAAACTTTCTCAACATTGGAGTAATGATAACTTACTTGGAGAGAGTAATTCACCGAACTCCTTCAGGGTAGTCCATACAACATGTTGCAGACTAGGTTCACCATTTGGAACAGCCATTTTGAACATTTTTGTGAATTCTTCTTCTGTTATAATTTGTTTTCCTTCTTGGCGCAGCCTTTCAAGTTGTGCCATCATAACAACAGAGAGAATAGACACAGGTTGTTTCTGAATTGTTTCACTTACAGCTTTCCATACATTCTTTTTCAATATCTTGGATGGAATTTGATTAGAATTTTCATCAGATATAATTAAATCAGGAATTGTCACACTATATTTGCGTATTTGTTGACCGTATGATGTATAAAATAAAGTTTGAACCTCATCTTTGAAATCAGCTTGTTCACTGTTCAAAAGACCATATGTAAAGATATTGCTATCATAACCAACACAACATCTTATGGTATGAATCAAATTTTGTAACCTTAAAATTTCTCCTGCAGCAGAATTCAAAACTTTGGCACCATTAAAAGTTAGCAAAAATAAACTTGTTCGTGTAAACAGGTAATGACATCCATATTGAAAGAGTTTCTCGTCTGGCACAATGAATATTTCTGTATTTACAACACCTCTATGCAAATAATCCTCTTCTCTCTGTTTGTTTATCTCCCCATTGACCAGAGAATCATTACTAGCATGTAACCTGAAAGATTTCAATATCATCACATTATTTAACATATATATGTGTATTGAAACATCAATCACTTAGTTTCAAAACTTGCTTATAAACAATATGTCAAGAAATTCAGAAACATTATTTGGCTTAGTGTTTCAGTTTATTATATACCAGAGTACATATTTATATATCATCTATTCCTGGTGTGTATGTGATAGTTGCCACTGAACATTTAACAATAATTCATCCATCAACATAATAAACTAGAGGCTCTAAAGAGCCTGTGTCGCTCACCTTGATCTATGTGAATATTAAACAAAGGAAGTAGATGGATTCATGACAAAATTGTGTTTTGGTGATGGTGATGTGTTTGTACGTCTTACTTTACTGAACATTCTTGCTGCTTACAGTTATCTCTATCTATAATAAACTTGGCCCAGTAGTTTCAGTGGAAAATGTTAGTAAAAATTTACAAATTTTATAAAAATTGTTAAAAATTGACTATAAAGGACAATAACTCCTTAGGGGGTCAATTGACCATTTCAGTCATGTTGACTTATTTGTAAATCTTACTTTGCTGTACATTATTGCTATTTAAAGTTTATCAGGGCAGATAAATTTTGACCTGATAAACAATTTTACTCGTGTCAGATTTGCTCTTACTGCTTTGGTTTTTGAGTTATAAGCCAAAAACTGCATTTTACCCCTATGTTCTATTTTTAGCCATGGCGGCCATCTTGGTTAGTTGGGCGGGTCACGCCACACGTTTTGTAAACTAGATACCCCAATGATTATTGTGGCCAAGTTTGGTTTAATTTGGCCCAGTAGTTTCAGAGTAGAAGATTTTTCTAAAAGATTACTAAGATTTACGAAAAATGGTTAAAAATTGACTATAAAGGGCAATTACTCCTAAAGGGGTCAACTGACCATTTCGGTCATGTTGACTTATTTGTAAATCTTAGTTTGCTGAACATTATTGCTGTTAACAGTTTATCTCTATCTATAATAATATTCAAGATAATAACCGACTAGAGGCTCTAAAGAGCCTGTGTCGCTCACCTTGGTCAATGTGAATATTAAACAATGGACACAGATGGATTCATGACAAAATTGTGTTTTGGTGATGGTGATGTGTTTGTAGATCTTACTTTACTAAACATTCTTGCTGCTTACAAATATCTCTATCTATAACAGTACTTTCTGTGGAAAATGTTATTGAAAATCTTCAAATTTTAAGAAAATTGTTAAAAATTGACTATGAAGGGCAATAACTCCTTAGGGGGTCAATTGACTATTTTGGTCATACTAACTTATTTTTAGTTCTTACTTTGATGTACATTATTGCTGTTTACAGTTTATCTCTATCTATAATAATATTCAAGATAATAACAAAAAAACAGCAAAATTTCCTCAAAATTACCAATTCAGGGGCAGCAACCTAACAACCGATTATCCGATTCATCTGAAAATTCCAGGGTAGATAGATCGTGACCTGATCAACAATTTTACTCCCTGTCAGATTTGCTCTTAATGCTTTGGTTTTTGAGTTATAAGCCAAAAACTGCATTTTACCCCCATGTTCTATTTTTAGCCATGGCGGCCATCTTGGTATGTTGGCCGAGATACCAGACACATTTTTTTAACTAGATACCCCAATGATGATTATGGCTAAGTTTGGTTAAATTTGGCCCAGTAGTTTCAGAGGAGAAGATTTTTCTAAAAGATTACTAAGATTTACGAAAAATGGTTAAAAATTGACTATAAAGGGCAATAACTCCTAAAGGGGTCAACTGACCATTTTGGTCATGTTGACTTATTTGTAGATCTTACTTTGCTGAACATTATTGCTGTTTACAGTTTATCTCTATCTATAATAATATTCAAGACAATAACCAAAAACAGCAAAATTTCCTTAAAATTACCATTTCAGGGGCAGCAACCCAACAACGAAATGTCCGATTGATCTGAAAATTTCAGGGCAGATAGATCTTGACCTGATGAACAATATTACCCTGTCAGAATTGGTCTAAATGCTTTGGTTTTTGAGTTATAAGCCAAAAACTGCATTTTACCCCTGTTTTATTTTTAGCCACGGCGGCCATCTTGGTTGGTTGGGCGGGTCAACGGACACATTTTTTAAACTAGATACCCCAATGATGATTGTGGCCAAGTTTGGTTAAATTTGGCCCAGTAGTTTCAGAGGAGAAGATTTTTGTAAAAGTTAACGCAGGACGACGACGCCGGACGCCAAGTGATGAGAAAAGCTCAATGGCCTTTCGGCCAGGTGAGCTAATAAAAAGTAAGAAAGAGGAAGATTTTTGCTACAAAAAACACAATAAAGCAACAAATCGCCAATGTCATGATCACTTAAAGGCCATCTGTAATTACATAAATCAATAATGAAACAACATTAACGAAAGCCATTTAATAGTTCAACGTAGGTCAAAGTGGCAAAATTGATATGAAATATTATTGTAATATTTTGAATACAGGAAATGTAATATTGAAATATTGCTGCATCATCACTAGTTGCTGAGAAAAAATAAGTCACTTAACCATGAAATTTAGATAAGGCTTCTTAAATGATGTTGATCAAAGATCTACTACTTCATAAAAGCATATATATGGTTCTGAAATATTATAATAATATATCTTGATTTTTTCTTTTAAATATTACAGAAATATCAAAGATGCACTGGTCTTAAATTTCTGCTACATCATGTACATACATGTTTGTCTGTTTGTATATTAACATTGGTAATATATACATGTATAATCAACACTTTTTATTTAATAAATTACATAAATCAATAACTTTGGTGGCATAGTTGTTTTTTTATAACTAGCTTTCCTCCTTCATTTTGTAGGAAGTGTACCCATGTGAATATTGATAAATACATGTACATTAGATAATCTTGATTTTGCAGACAGGAAATGTAAAATGTGAATCAAGATAGATATTGAGCCTACTTAGTAAGTGGAAGTAATGTCCTTCAGCACATTTTGCTCTTTGCTATTCAAATTTTAAATAAAAACCAATAAACCAATATAATATAAAAATATGTGGTATGATTGCCAATAAGGCAACTCTTTACAAGGGTCTAAATAATACAAAAGATTACAACTATAGGTCATTGTACAGGCTGTGTCAGATATACACCTATTTTCCTAAATAAATGTTTCTAACAGAACTAACCTTGTAGTTTCCTCTGATTGTAACAGATTGTCATATGATGACCAAGGCATAAAACTAACATCCCCAGCTTTACTCATGTCCATTGTACATTTAACACACTCGTACAAACAATGGGCACTACTAGTGTCTGTCTTTAGAAAACTTGATGGCACTAATAATTTGGCTAATGCTCTTGCCTCATTGCCACATATAAATATCCTTATTTTCGGCAGTTTTACCGTCCGATTTGATTGAAACTCTGATAAAATTTGATTATTATTGTTTAATACTGGTGGTTCTGGCACAATTAAATGAACTTCTGAGTTATCAACAAGTTTTTCATTTTCTAAAAAATTCATATGGGATTCATTAGAGTTTGAACAACTAGATCCAGGTCTAACAACATTAAATAATCCCGACACTAGAGTATTGCTATCAGGTTGTTTATATTTAGAACCAGTTTTAACTGCCTCAGGTTTAGAAGGATGAACTGCGATCAGTTTTTGTTCACCAGGGAACAGTTTTCCTGAACCAGAAGATTTCTGTGATGTTGAACTATTTTGTCTCATTGGTTTCCTTTTGTCTGGTTCACTAATTGCAGGATTTATCTGCTTTGCACTACAAATATCTTTGGCTTGTTGTATTTTGCCCCTGAAGTCTTGAACAACATCTTCTGGTCGCTGCAGAACAATCTTTGCTGTTATTGAATCTTCCAGTTTATCCATCATATTGAATGCCTACAAAGTAACAATCATTACAATTAGCAAATGAAATATGATCAAAGTTATTGTTGAATAACATATTGCTATACAGTGCCTAATATACTTCAGATACTCAATAGCACAATCCTTGCAACATTTGGGTATGTTTTACAAAAGTGTTTAAAAATCAGCAATCAAATAGTACTTAAATAATAATTTAGTAATCGGCTGATGATATTACAAGAAACTCAACAGAAAAGAACGACATAGAACAAAATGATATTAAACTCAATCCAAAATGGAAATTCCCATGATACATGTGGTATCTTGTTTTGTTTCTTTTTGCTCCTAGTTTTTGTAAAATTGATAGGAAAAGTATTGATACACGTATCAAATGCATTTTCACTAGTAATTCAACAAAAAATCAATACCAGTAAATTTTAATCCAAATTAAGTGCTTGGTTTGTTTAATAGAAAAATATTGGTGAAGGATATTTTAGCGCATTGATACAACATTTTAGCGAAAAAAATCGGATATTTAAGAGCCAAAGTAGATTTAATTTTAGTGCCAGATTTATAACCCATTTTAGGGAAAATTAAAATTGTCAATGCCCATTTAAGCGTAATATTTTTAACATGTTATAATAATTAATATATAATAAATAAAAAAACTTTGATAAACTCAAGACAGCACAATACATTTTGCAATATAAAACATATCATGTACATTAAAATAGAGGGTCTAAAAGTTAAAAGTCTGTTCTAGTGTGGAATTAATATCCCAGATAAAATACAGCAATAAAAGTCTAAAAGGTTTAATCAAATGTCAAAAGTCCGTTCTAGCCTTTAATTTATATCCAGATTGTGGTGAACATTTGTCTATACTTTAATTATTTGGTATAAATAACGGTTCAACCAAGTAAGTTTTTGCTAAAATGGGCTATTGAAAATACAGGTGAACAGATTAATCCTGTGCTAAAATGGGCCCTAATGTCGGCGCTAAAATGTCTCCTAGTAGATTAAATTTTTTAGCTAAAATGTCTAGCACCCAAAAATATATAGCAAATCTTTTCCATGCATAATAATTCAAATTCAATATTTTATTTGCATCAATCTTTTTAATCACAAAAATACAATTTTAAAGACAAGAGAAGGATGGTTTATGTAAATTGACAACACTCAAAGCAAGGCAATGAACTATCAAAAGTGTCCAAAAAAAAGAGCAAACCTCATGTGGTGTTGTCAAAGCCTGGCCATTTATAGATCTGATGTAATCGCCAATCATCAGCTTGCCTTCTGCAGGGGTATCCTTCACTTCTACAACAAGTGTATACCAATCATCTTGTCGCTAAAAAGATAATAGATATATTTCAATATTTTGTATAGTAATTCAAGAGAGAAAAAGTTGCATCTCATAATAATATATAAATACTAGTACATGGATTCATAAAAGTAATTTGTTCAAAAATAAAAATGGAATATTAATGTGTTTACAACTATTAATATTATACAGTCAATTATCATATATATTACATGCATACATATATATGATAATTGACTTGCCTACTAGTATGATATATATATATATATATACAAGTCTAAATTGAAAACAACGTTCAAACCAACATTCAAAAAAATATATTTTAACAAAACGCATTTGACTAGCTGGTCAAGCAACTGATGTTCTTAAACCCTGCTGACTGCCATTGACGATTGCCAAATAAATTGATCACAAGGTGTAAAAAAATGGATCTCTATATCAATTTATACCAAGCAGAAAACAATAAACTAGCAGCAAAGATGGTTACCGGTAACCACAACATGAGGTGGTTATATTTTTACACCATATCTAGATTTCAACAATTAATGTCTCTTCAGTGATGTTAGGGATCAAAAAGTATTTGGAAAGCCATTTAATTTACCTCAATTTAGGATAGACTCTTGAATTTTAAAGAGTCAAAATAGGATGAACAGATTATATAAACCGGAGGAAAAATATAATACAAGCCCAAACGAAATAAATGTAAACAAGTCTAAATTGAAAACAAACATTCAAACCTATGATTGCGTTGGATTAAAACCACATTTTGTACACCCTTCCAAAATCAGAATCATTTACATTATCACATTTCAATGTTTAGTGAACTGTGAAATCTAGGTCAAAACCTTAATAAGGTATATCTCTTAAAAGTTCACATTACAATGAACATATGTTCTTTTATCATACAGCCGTCAGGCTTTTTAGTGTTTCAAATTGATGTGTCAAAAATCAACCAAAACATTAACTTGATATTGGATTGTTAGAACGATAAAAGAACAGATAACCAGAAAACTTAGTGCCCTTTTTTTTATAGATAATAAATATAAAATAACTATTTAAATGCATGACAACAAACCCTTTTTAATAATACTAGACAGGATATTGCTTATTTGGCAAATTAAGATTATCCTTTTTTTAGATTTATTTCAGGAGAAAAAAATATCTACATAATCTTCAAGAACCCCCATTGAAGTAACTGCAATTAGTTATCTTTCTATTGCATTCAATATATACCTTGTATTTGAAACTGACAAACAAAATAGGCATGCTACATATATTAATCAATAATATTACAATTTTACAGAGTTTCTATGTTAAATGTTGGATCCAATTTTTAATTAAATCTGCAAGTTTTTCAATAAACTGTAGTTTTAGATATAAAAGTCATGATAAAGGGAATTTTCACTTAGAAACTATCCAATGAAACAATATTTACAGTGAATATTGATGAAATAAATCACAACACATAGGATTTTAGGATTGATAAGGTTAACATCGGATTGACTATTTCAAGTACAACATCCTTAGCAATATAATAAACATATTTTACTATTCAAACGGATGACATTTATTTTCTGTCAATATAATATCACACCAAGAAAAGTTGACCTTAATACCCGAACATGTCAAAGAGAACAGCCTAAATTATCTCAATTCCAAACAAGGCAAAGAAAGTATCACAAAGTCATTCCTTTGAAATAACATGATCTAAATGACTGTCACAGACTGTATCTAGCATGTGGCAACCAGTGTTTTGATATATTATTGTTATTTATAAAAGTATTATGTACAAACTATGTCTATAGTCAGTGGCGGATCCAGGGGGGTTTCCGGGGGTTGCCCCCCTTTTTTGGGACGATCAATGTATTTGAATGGGGACATATAGTTTGAACCTCCCTTACTCCTTGGTTGGAACCCCCTCCCCCCTCCTTTTATAAATGGCTGGATATGACCCTGATAGTACTACATGTAATAGTAGTGGGAAAATTTTGAACTTGTGATATGTGATAAATTATCTATAAGTGTCAGATAGCTGTAATAATTAGGTCATAGTTTAAAGTGGCACTTAAATATACACAAATGCAATATACTGATATATATGAACCTATACCTAACATGCAGACTTAAATAAATAGAAAAACATATTTTTTATTTTTGAGCATGAGATATTTATTAAAATATTTGACAGAATTTGTCAAAATTTATAAGCCTAGAAATTTATGTTTTAAAATTCAAAGAACAAGGCATCTATGCAGATAGAATAGCCATCATAAAATGACCATAAAGCATGTTAAGTCTATGCATCAGCACCATAATCTTAAGCAATATAAAAGTGGACAAGAACTAGTTTTCTGTAAACTTACATAAGTACACTGTTTAATCTTGTACTTGAATCCAAAATTCTGCCTGCTGCCTCTATCCAGAGTTATTGTTTTAGTTGATGACCACTTGACACAGTGGGGATATTTTATGTAGATTTCTGTATTACCCTGTGGGTTAATATTTGGTTTTGGTTTCCTGGTGGAATCTAGAGAATTACAGGTACATCGGTCTGGGTTGTACATCATCTCACTAGGAGAATTAATAACGGGTACAGAAATATTTCTATCATCTAAAAAATGTCCTGGAACAAGTGAATCGGGTAACAATTCGGCAGAAATGATTTGGTTTGTTTCCGTACTTTCTTCAGGTTTGACTTGTTTGATCTTTATTGAAGGCCGACCAGACATTTCACTCGTATAAGATCCAGATGAGTCACGGTCCCTTTTCAAGTCTAAACGACACACAAGAAGTTCTACATCAAGTTGATGAGTTTGTAACAGGTGTAAAACACAGTCTTCTGTATATGTCTCAATATTGGTGTTGTTTATGGAAATAATTCGTTCATACTCCACTAAATTGTGTCCCTGTAACAACCGACATTCCTCCTTTACCCTTGTCACAATTGCATAGGTCTTATCACATGTTTTACTCTGGAAAATAAAACAATATATATTATAAATATTCAATTTGAGATATCACTATCAGTTATATACATCCATTACTCTGTTTATAAGTAGTATTTCTTGTATTCATGAAAGATCTACAACTAAAGTGTACTTTTTCTTCCTATTATGTATAAATCTTCTGAAATGCCATTTTATGTAATCACATATATGTATTTTATCCATCTACACAGAAGTCTGATAATACAGACATATTTCAATTGTTGACAGAACCTACCAATATAACCATTGATTAAAAATTTAGAAAACAAAGGCATGATCAAGAGTTTTATTAAGATTAAATATTGTAAATCTACATGTATTGATTCCCTATTGTTCGCTGGTATCAGATAAAATAAGTGAAAAAAACATAACTATGGATTTAAAAACTAATATTTTAATAATTAAAATAAAGTACCTTCTGTAAACGGATGTATTACAAACTGATTAATAATTCACACATTATTCGTCTATATTTTACATTATAACAATGAAAATGCATCCCTGTCCTACATTTTGACCTTAGTGTTGATTTGTCTTACTTTTCTGTAATGGGGTGGGTGCGGGGTTGCGAGAGGGAGGGGGGTCCAGTGTGACAGCTCTTACAAGACATTATTGTTCATATTAAGTAAATGGATTAAGGGGAGGGTCAGCCCCCAACCCTTTTATGGAGCTTTATATATATGGTTAATGTATGAACTTTTTACATGTCCCACTCCAAATGCTGTCAAGTTCCCCCTTAAAACCATATATAAAGCTCCCTAACCCCAATAAACAGAAAAGTTAAAACCCTGTTTTTGCATCTGATCAAGTGAGAAATGAAATGAGAAAAAAAAACATTCACAGACAGTAACTGAATATTTTCAATTTGAATATAATCAGCTTGTATTTCAACATTTTGAAAGAGGAAAACTTCTGATATTTGCAATGGTACCATAACTGCATTATTTTATTTAAACTTCATAGTTATTTCTAAGTCTTAATCTTCAATGATCTAATCAAAATAATCTTCTAGTAGAAATGAAACTAGGAAATTCTTCATAGACATGTTTATATTTTATATGAAAAAGAACTTACTGTAATTTTGCTACCTACATGAGTAAGAAACGTTAGTTCTTGTCCATAAGTATCAGATACCTAATTAATTATATTTGTGTACTGGTATCAAATTACATCACTACATAAGATTTTTAATCTGAAAAACTAACTGAATACCATGTGTCTGCTTCAATAAACTTGTGTAAATGTTATATGTACGTAAGGTTCAATACACTCTACCCACGAAAATTCCTTAGAATTTAATGGGAAGGGAACAATGTCTATAAACACAATTTAAATCTTAAGATAATGGAGTTTAAATATTAGCCAGTGTATATAGATTTAAGTTCATTACATCAAAATAAAATATCAAATATTAAGTAGAAAATCGCAAATCAGACAAACATGGCTTAGTACTTAAAATATAAAACACTGTTTATAAGAAATATTTACATTATTCATTATCAAATCAGGTTTATTAATATTATTAAATATTTGATTTTAGAGTTCTGTTGGTAAAATGTAATTAAATTATTCTTCAAAGCATGTATTCATCACCGGGTGGACTTAATATGATTAACTTAGATCAATATGATAACTGGTAGTAATAATATTAGTTATTTTGAATGTGTATAAAAATATATTCAAAACGAACATTCATTGTCAATGAGGGTATAAGAAAAAGTCCATAAACTGATATGAGAGAATTCATTTATTTTTTCATTCAAAGATAGTGACAAGTTCATGTGCAGTTGCAATTCAAAATTAAAATTAAGAAATGAAGCCACCAATAAGATCACTTAGAATCCCTCTCAATTACTGTTACTGATAGTTGTTACTACATGATGAAGGTCAAGTTCATCTAACTTTTATAAGGACTTTTGTCACTAAGCATGATGACAAACATCTTTCCTATATCAATTGTAGCTGGGCTTTAAAAGATCTTAAAACAACACATAATTAAATAATCATGCCTAAGAACAATTCAAGGTCACTTAAAATTATTTTATTGTGCTATTTGTGGACCTTCATCTCTTAACATGACCTATCAACTGACAAAAGATCATTTATCAAGGAAAAAAAATTATTACTTAAATCAGGAACTTAAAAACAAATTTTAACTCAAACAAATCATGTACAAAATGTAGGTCATCTTTAAATCTAGTGTGAACCTTCCTCATAAGACAATAAACAGACTAAAACTCATTCTTCTACCATGTCAATGTATATGCTAAGATCTGAATCTTGACACAAATCAAATTTTAAGTAAGATTTGTATTTCGTTAAACAGATGAATTTGTGGTTCAGCTTTACCAACAAATCTATGAATATTGCTATCCCACGAATAACAATGAATCCACAGTATGTGGGGGAAAATAATGGGATGGGTTAAATGAGCCAAGAAAAATAATCAAATGAAACTTGAAGTACTGGATAAATGACACATGCCAAAGTAATTTATGAAACTTTAAAAGTGTTAAAATGCTCTTCAACATCCCAATTCCTCTTAGCATCTTACATTGAATCTCCAGCAGCACTTAAATTGTTGACAAGCATTTCAATTTATATGTGGTATAATACTTATTCTATAGGATCTAGATACCTTAAACATCAAGATTACATGTTAATAACTTTCTACTTTTGTTATCAGATATTTTTGCCTCTAAGATTACCGGCTCTTGTCCTATTAGACATACAATGACACATAAATGTTTTTTGTAGCAAGCTTCCTTATTCAGTAGCACTGATACTCAAATATTTAACACCTACGGAAATATTACATGTATTTCTTGACTGTATGCTTGGTATAGATATCCATTTTTACAATTTTAATATACATGTAAGGAACTAGAGTAATATTTTTTTTTTTTTTTTTTTATATATTGACATTTCTCCGCACAAACTACTAATGCCTCATGTTTGTCTTCTCAAAGTAAAGATACACTTACCGGGTGCACTTGAGTCATTTTCAACATAGTATTCATTGAATAATAATACATTGCTACTATTTTGTTGAGTGTATTTTCTGTGTTATATTATTTTATTTTATTATTTTTATAACACTTGTTACATATCTTTTACTGTGTGTGTATTGCATATGTTATTGTTAAACTTTATAATAATATTGTCTGTATCATATGCCCTCCTGGGGCCCTAATTTGGTAAATAAAAATATACTAGTAGGTCTATATAAGATTTACAGAGTTTTATCATACTAAATTACAGGTGAAAAACTGGTACAAACTTAATTAACTCAATGGATTTTTAACAAATTTATAAATCCTATTCGATAACTTAAATCTTGAAATCATTGAAACATGTAGTTTACATAGAAGTATGAAATAATTATCCATCCAGTTGAATGATTGCCGTCAACAGTGATTCAGCTAGATTTCAGGAGCTTCAGGTCTATTTCTATTTCTGAAGACATTCTTTAAGAATTTAACTACAAAAAAAATGTTGAGAATAGGGCGGGCAAATGTCCGTGATGATGAAGTATCTTATTAACCAAACAAGAAAACAGTGGGTAAATGACTCTGATGATGCAGTATTTTACTCACCAAATGAGTAAATGATGGTTAATGTGTCTTCCTAATACTTGATCAACTTCTTTAAAAGTACAGTTACAGGTTGGAAGTTTTTTTTTAATCAAATGATTATGACAATACATTGTACTTACACATATCTAAATTTTGCTCCCTCTATGAATAAAGATGCAATTAAGCAAGGCCCTTGTTGAAGACCGTACCTTGATCTATAATGGTTTACTTTTATAAATTGAGACTTGAGTTGTCTCATTGGCACTCATTACACATGTACATCTTCCTATATCTATTTGAACCTGTAAAGATTGTCTGATTCCTCACATTTTTAAATGTTGAAAAGAAACGGTATCCAGGGGTGGATCCATCCATTTAAAAAAGGGGGGTTTCCTAACCCAGGACAAATGGGGGTTCCAACTACATGTCCCAATTCAAATGCATTGATCGTCCAAAAAAAAGGGTTCTAACCCCGAGACCCCCCCCCCCTGGATCCACCACTGGTATCACCCCAATATTTTTTTTATTCAGATTACAAATTATATATAATAATATATACCTCATATACTTTTACTTTGATGCCTAATTTTCCTGTCACCTTTAGAATACAAACTTTCCGAGGCAATGTCCATACAATATGCTCCGGCTCTTCTTCTAGCCTTTGTTTTATAGTTCTATAAGTATCAAAGGGTGTAGAACCCATCATTCAAATATCTCAATCACATTTTTACTGGTAGTCAACCTGGAAATTAAAAAATCATACACGTTTACACATTGTACATCAGTATATATATATCTATATATACTTTTTTCCTAGAAAAAAAATCTATTTATATATTGTATCCATGCTTTGAGAACAAACAAAATGTAAACACAGGATATTTATATCTGAGACAGTGTAAAGCCGCCTTTGTGACAATAATTTGTTGTTGTATTTAAATCAAGAGTATCAGTTTTCTTGTTTATTTCGTTGGAATAGGATAAATAAAATTTCAGGATTTAATGGCCAGCTCCTATTTCAAAATTTTCCCAAACTTTTTTGTATATAACAACTGTTCAACATAACAGTAACCATATAAATATACATGTGTTACTATAACAATAGTGGTCTCAGATATCTTTTATTTTGCACATATGAGAAAGAAAGAAAAAAAACCAACAGAAATATACAGAACAAAAAATAAATTCTTACCATATTTAATGATTTTGTTCCATGTGTGAGATTTGTTCATCATCTAAATAATAAATGGATGAGGGGTAAACCTGAATATTTCCAGTACAGTTGAATCCTATCCCACCGAAATAAACATCCTTAACGCAAGCTATCTAAGATAAAACTAACTACAGAAGTCAGCTATCTTATCTCTTACTAGGACATTCAGTTATATGTATGTAATTATATCAATTTGACAATTTCTAAAAAAAGCAAAGCCAAACTCATTTATTGTAAAAAGAATCAGAAAAAACTCTGCTTCATTCAATGAATCTATAATAAACTTTTAAATTGTAAAATCACAGTTATAATTGTTTAAATTCAATCAAGTTTTATATGATTCCATTCCTTTCCATCAATTAATTCTGTTTCATAAAGTCCTCCTTCAACAAGCAGCCCATAGAGTTATTGGTATTATTTATCAGTTTGATAACAATATTATAAAAGCATGATATTTTATTGTTCTACAGAATAAATGAATACGTATTCTACATCTATTTTAACAACTTTCATGTTATTTGAAAGTTCAGATGACTGACTTAGTTTACAAAAACACTTACATTTAAAAACTTACCACACGTAAAGAAAAATTAAGTATATGCCAAGTACCTTACAAACTGTTAAATACTTCAATTTTTTATTATATTATATATAATTCCTTTTATATTTTCACTATTGACCGATTTATTAAATCTTCTCACAAGATGGTTGATGACTGCACCACAATCTCTTATGTTTTATAAGATCTTAAGATTTATTTGTTATTGTTCAATTTTTTGCTGTTATGTATGTCAACACACGTGTTTACGGATGCTGACGTCACCTGATGTGGGTTATCACATCCTTAGACATATACTACATGCAAGTTTAATCAGTAAAGACATTGATCACGAAAGATCTGAAGCCACAGTCATAATTGTGGAATTAATAAAAAGTAAATCTATATAAATCCCATCAGTGTATTATTTTTTAACCATTTTGATATTGAATTTTTCACCAGATAATGAATCATTTAAACTCTCTCAAGAGCATAAAAATGAAATAAAATTCTATAACATCATCATAAATATCTGGCAATAGACATCATTATATAACTGTCATTAAAAACATTTGAGATATATTAAAGTTTGTTTTAGCCTAACATTCATATAATTTTGCACAATGTTCAGTCGTGTTAAAAGGTATATCATACTCAATTGAAGGACAGTTAAGATACAGAAAACTTTTATAAAATTCAAATAGTGTATTGATGAAAACCATACATTGATGAGCATCGACATGTTCACAGTACACTTACATCATACACTCATAAAAATTAATAATGTATAGATCATGGATGAATGGGTGGATAATCAAACATTACTTAACCCACTATATGATACATGTATATCTTCTACAAACTTCATTACACCCAATATCCTATCAAAACATTATTGCACCTTGTATCCTCTCCAAACTTCACTCAATATCCTCTCCAAACTTATCTTCTCCAAACTTCACCCAATATCCTCTCCAAACGTCACTCAATATCCTATCCAAACTTCACTCAATATCTCCTCCAAACTTCACTATCTAATTTTTTTTTACAGTGAAGTGCACTAATTTTGGGACAAATTATATCAACTTTTTTTAAAAGTCTGCCAGCTCTAACTCAAAACATGGACAATTTTATGTTACATTTTTAGGGTCTACAATTCAATGTGACAGCTTCAGACATTATAACTTATAACCTAACAACTTACACAAATAGCTACGTATACTTTAACTTAAAATTCATCACCTAAATTTTGTTAAGATGTCATTTCACCCCCCTCTTTTTTATTTTGTGTATAAAACATAAAGTCATATATTAGGAGGGTGTATGAAAAAAATTGAAAGTTATAAATCCACACTAGAGACTATAAATTTGTGGCAGCAGACCTTTTGCGCCAATTACTGTTTATCAGATGTATCATTTGCGCCAATTTTTTTTTTCCAAATGTATCAATTGCGCCAATATTCGAAACTCATTTGCGCCAATTTACCTGTACACATATCTATCATATATAATAATAATTAATATATATTTATCTTATTTTTGGCTTAAAAAGTATCATATGTTCGGAGATATTTCACCATGAAGATGAGCATCTGCAGAGAAATGACTTAAAATGCACTAGACAGTCAATGTACAGAGAGAGAATAAAATATATTGCTTTGCTGAATATTTAATAAAGATATACCAATGGAGAAGAAAATAAAAGCTTTTGCTGATTATGTTTTAGCCACATATGTTGATGACACAGTTCTTTGTTCCCACCATGCGTATGGGCTCTATTATTATAAGAATTATTATGTACCATACTGTTTTATGCATTTCAACCTTCAATATTTGTGTTTTTGGACAATAAAGTGAAGTTACAAGCTACAACACACATTAAATTGGGAAGTACCCATGCAGCAGCAGTTACAAAAATATATGTTTCAGAAAAGGAGACATTTGCAGTGTAAACTGCCGGTTCCAAGTCCGAATAAAGGAGTAGGGAAGTAATTTGTCTTCTAATTGGCGCAATCGTATGTTTTGTTTTTGGCGCAAATGATACCATGTAATTTTAAAACATGTGGCGCAAACATAGCATTAAAGAAAAAAAGTTGTGGCGCAAAAAGAAGCATTTTTGGTGCAAACAGATCTCTCCCGAAAGTCCCATATTTGTAGAGTAGACAAGGAAAATCAAAAGACAATAACTATGTCCATGAACATGATGAATCTAATATTCTAATGATTTGAAAAATAAATCTTTTTTTATTCAACGTTAAAAGAACTATCAATGGATATAACTTTGTAACAATACAAATCTAAATACTTTGTTAAAGAATGTGAGATATTTACACATTTAAATAAATACAGGCACTCCTATTTATAAAAAATGCTTGATGATAAAAGAATTCAATAAATAGTGTAATGCAACCAATAATGGACTTTGACCTACAAGAAGGTTTATACATTTACATCTATTACAGACACTCATGCATGTATTCATATGTGCATGCAACAGTTTTACAATTTCATATGTTTATATATATATATATATATCTTTTATTCATAAGACAAAGTAATATGGGTAATACTTTACTTACATGTAAAACTAGTTCACAATATTTGCATGTTTTAATTCCCCAACTTATTTTCAAGGAAGCCATCATCAGCTGTTCCTACTCATTTCCTTCCATATACATGTACACCCATGGACTTTGATTTACAACATATTAAAATACTTATTATGATATACATTCAATATCACTTTCTCGGTAATAATGAACAAATATAGAAATCTGGGTTTTCCATTGACCTTTAAAGGTTTAAGTTAACAAAAGACATTTGATGAATTTTATTACCAAGGCCATCAAATGTTCTTTTTCTGCTAATATAATGTGTAAATCTGATTAAAAAAATCTTCAATTAGCTTTATTACATGTATAATGGTATCAATAACTATTTGCAATATTGACATAAATTGTCAAACTGGGCACATTTGAAAGATGTAGTTCAGCTACTTAATTTTCACCTTCTTTCAACCTGACCTCATTTTTCACTTATTTCAAGTCAGACGTGAATCAATTTGTGTCACATGGGTATGTTATATTATTGTACAAAATAATTAAATTGTGTATTTAAAAGGAAATAAATAGAGTGGAATTTTCAACAGAGCAAAACTTAGTCAAACTCAAATTATTATAATATACATTTAGATACATATGATCATATGCATTGATGCAATGAATACAAAATACTGGGAACAATGATGTGGCATCATTGCCACCTCAGAATTGCCACACAAGACAAACTATCCAACAGAGTCCAAATGAAGTGGACTATAAGTCACCCTCAACAATGAGAAAAAAACATACTGAAAATGGATGCTTACATAAGTCCTTAACTCATAAAACTTAACTTAATCTTCAGGAAAAAATTGTCAAATTATTCATATAACAATTTGACTGATGATTTTGATCATTAAATTTATTTGTATATCTTTTCTAGTTGATTATTTAGGTTGTTTTCAGGTTCACTCTACGAGTCTAGTTTTCTCCAAGAATGCCAAAAATTGGTAAAAAATATCATTATTTAAAGAGCAATAATTCATGTAAGGAGTCAAAGTTTTAATGATTTTAACCATATAGAACTACATTTTTATTTGTAGATCTTGTCTAACTGACCATTTTTGTTGTTTGAAGCTTCTCTTGAAGATATCTGATTTTGCTGCCAAGAAAATAGCCAAATTTCATTTAACAAGTTAACATGGCAACAAACAATGACAAAAATTGTATATAAATAAGAAAAGTGAATTACTGACATATTCATTTTACCACAGATAAGACATCAACTGATCAAATAAGAAAATAATAAATGTGGTTTCGATAGTCCCCTTTGACTTCGTCTTAACATCCCATGGGGAAATAACTAGAGGCTCTAAAGAGCCTGTGTCACTCACCTTGGTCTATGTGCATATTTAACAAAGGACACAGATGGATTCATGACAAAATTATGTTTTGGTGGTGGTGATGTGTTTGTAGATCTTACTTTACTGAACATTCTTGCTACTAACAATTATCTCTATCTTTAATGCACTTTGCCAAGTAGTTACAGAGGAAAATATTTTGTAAAAATTTACCAAAATTTATGAAAATTGTAAAAAATTGACTACATGTATAAAGGGCAATAACTCCTTAATGGGTCAATTGACCATTTTGCTCATGTTGACTTATATGTAGGTCTTACTTTGCTGTACATTATTGCTGTTTTCGGTTTATCTCTATCTATAATAATGTTGAAGATAATAAATTTCCCAAAAAGTACCAATTCAGAGGTAGCAACCCAACATCGGGTTGTCTGATTCATTTGAACATTTCAGGGCAGATCGATTGTGACCTAATGACCATTTTTATCCATGTAGATTTGTTCTAAATGCTTTGGTTTCAGAGATAGACGCCAAAAACTACATTTTACCCTATGTACTATTTTTAGCCATGTCAGTTTTTGGTTTGCGAGCGGGGTCATCCGACACATTTTTGAACTAAATACCTTAATGATGATTGTGGACAAGTTTGGTTAAATTTGTCTCAGTTGTTTCAAAGGAGAAGATTTTTATTTAAAGATAACAAAAATTTACGAAAAAATTGTTAGAAATTGACTATAAAGGGCAATAACTCCTTAAGAGGTCAACTGACCATTTTGGTCATGTTGACTTATTTGAAGATCTAACTTTGCTGAACATTATTGCTGTTTACAGTTTATCTTTATCTAAAATAATATTCAAGATAATAACCAACCAGATGCTCCGCAGGGAGCAGCTTTATACGACAGCAGAGGTCGAACCCTGAACAGTTGGGGCAAGTATGGACACAACATTTAAGCTTGATACAGCTCTGAATTTGGATTGTGATTAAACAGTTGACACAACATAGGTTTCTGACACAGAATGAATGTGGTCTAAGAACTTAAACTTAAAAACTTAAAAATTTAAATTGGACATTTACCTATTATGGTCCAATATCCAAAATCTAAATACATGGTTAGATTCAGCATATCATAGAACCCCAAGAATTCAATTTTTGATGAAATCAAATAATGTTCAATTTTAGACCCTTTAGACCTCAATGTGGACCAATTTGATAACCTGGCCAAAATATTAACAAGAGTGCACACACTGAAATGTCTCGCCTTCTTTACTAATCATTGATAGTATGTCCTAAATATAAAACTTTATTACAACTGTCACATAAACTTCACATTAACCAAGAAAGCCAAACATTGACCAATAAACCATGAAATTAAGGTCAAGGTCAGATGAACCATTTCAGAAAGACATGTACAGCTAACAATTCTTTCATACAACAAATATAGTTGACCTACTCTTATAGTTTAAGAAAAACAGACCAAAACATCAAAACTTAACACTGAGCAATGAACCGTAAAAATGAGTTCAAGGTCAAATAAAACCTGCACAACTAATATATAGATCATAAAATATTTCCATACACCAAATATAGTTAACATATTGCATATAGTATTAGAAAAAAGACCAAAACTAAAAAATTAAACTTTGACCCCTGAACCATGAAAATGAGGTCAAGGTCAGATGACACCTGCCAGCTAGACATGTACACCAAATATAGAAGACCTATTGCATATAGTAAACGAAAAACAGACCAAAACACAAAAACTTAACAATAACCACTGAACCATGAAAATGAGGTCAAGGTCAGATGACACCTGCCGGTTGGACATGTACACCTTACAGTCCTTCCATACACCGAATATACAAGACCTATAGTTTATAGTATCTGAGATATGGACTTGACCACCAAAACTTAACCTTGTTCACTGATCCATGAAATGAGGTTGAGGTCAAGTGAAAACTGTCTGACGGGGATGAGGACCTTGCAACGTACGCACATACCAAATATAGTTATCCTATTACTTATAATAAGAGAGAATTTAACATTACAAAAAATGTTAACTTTTTTTTCAAGTAGTCACTGAACCATGAAAATGAGGTCAAGGACATTGGACATGTGACTGACAGAAACATGACGCATCTATATACAAAGTATGAAGCATCCAGGACTTCCACCTTCTAAAATATAAAGTTTTTACGAAGTTAGCTAACACCGCCGCCGCCGCATAACTATCCCTATGTTGAGCTTTCTGCAACAAAAGTTGCAGGCTCGACAAAAATCTAAATACATGGTTAGATTCAGCATATTGAAGAACCCCACACATTCAATTTTTGTTGAAATCAAACAAAGTTTAATTTTGGACCCTGATTTGGACCAACTTGAAAACTGGGCCCATAATCAATCAGATGCTCCGCAGGGTGCAGCTTTATACGACCGCAGAGGTTGAACCCTGAATAGTTGGGGCAAGTATGGACACAACATTCAAGCTGGATTCAGCTCTAAATTTGGATTGTGATTAAATAGTTGACACAGCATAGGTTTCTGACACAGAATGAATGTGGTCCAATGAACTTAAAATTTTTGTTTTGCCTTTGAGCAATTCACTATGCTGTTGAATATTAATCCTCTCAAAAAAATGTTTGAAGAAATGTTCCTTTTATTTATGAAATCTGAAATGAGAAAAAATGACCCCCCCCCCCCCTCCCCCAATTTTTTTTCACATTCCCCTTTCCCATATTCCAAAACTCATCTCAATTCAAATTTCTAATGGAGTTTGCAACAATAACTACTCATTTAAACACATCATAAAATATTAAAATGTAAAAAAAGTGCTTGTTATCACTGAATGGTAAAGATTGTTTTAATTTATCAGTTGGTAGTAAAAGTGAATATACATTGTATATATTGTATAAAACAATGATTTAAATTGATTCAACTACTATTCTGGACAAAGAAAGATAACTCCAATTGAAAATTTCTTGCTATTGCGCAATAATGTGCAATTAGATATTTCTTGCTATTGCACAATACTGTGCAATTGAAAATACTTGCTATTGCACACTACTGTGCAATTGAAGATTTCTTGCTATTGCACAATACCGTGCAATTGAAAATTTCTTGCTATTGCACAATACTGTGCAAATGAAGATTTCTTGCTATTGCTGAATACTGTGCAATTGAAAATTTCTTGCTATTGCACAATACTTAATATAATAATTTTGAATCCTGATTTGGACCAACGTGAAAATTGGGCCCATAATCAAAAATCTTAGTACATGTTTAGATTCAGCCTATCAAAGAAGCCCAAGAATTCCATTTTTTAAAAATTAAACTTAGTTTAATTTTGGACCCTTTGGACTTTAATGTAGACCAACTTGAAAATGGGACCAAAAATTAAGAATCTACATACACAGTTAGATTTGGCATATCAAAGAACCCCATTATTCAATTTTTGATGAAATCAAACAAAGTTTAATTTTGGACCCTGATTTGGACCAACTTGAAAACTGGGGCAATAATCAAAAATATAAGTCTATTTTTAGATTCAGCATATCACAGAACCCCAAGGATTCAATTTTTGTTTAAATCAAACTAAGTTTAATTTTGGACCCTTTGGACCTTAATGTAGACCAATTTGAAAACGGGACAAAAAATTAGGAATCTACATACACAGTTAGATTCGGCATATCAAAGAACCCCAATTTTTCAATTTTTGATGAAATCAAACAAAGTATAATTTTGGACCCTTTGGGCCCCTTATTCCTAAACTGTTGGGACCAAAACTCCCAAAATCAATCCCAACCTTCCTTTTATGGTCATAAACCTTGTGTTTAAATTTCATAGATTTCTATTTACTTATACTAAAGTTATGGTGCAAAAACCAAGAAAAATGCTTATTTGGGACCTTTTTTTTGGCCCCTAATTCCTAAACTGTTCCGACCTTAACTCCCAAAATCAATCGCAACCTTCCTTTTGTGGTCATAAACCTTGTGTTTAAATTTCATTGATTTCTATTTACTTATACTAAAGTTATTGTGCGAAAACCAAGAAAATGCTTATTTGGGCCCTTTTTGGCCCCTTATTCCTAAAATGTTGGTACCAAAACTCCCAAAATCAATCCCAGTCTTCCTTTTGTGGTCATAAACCTTGTGTTAAAATGTCATAGATTTCCATTCACTTTTACTAAAGTTAGAGTGCGAAAACTAAAAGTATTCGGACGACGACGAAGACGACAACGTGATACCATTATACGACCAAAAAAATTTAAATTTTTGTGGTCGTATAAAAATCTAAGTACATGTTTAGATTCAGCATATCAAAGAACCCCAAGAATTCAATTTTTGTTAAAATCAAACTAAGTTTAATTTTGGACCCTTTGGACCTTAATGTAGACCAATTTGAAGATAGGAGCAAAAATTAAGAATCTAAATACACGGTTTGATTTGGCATATCAAAGAACTCCAAATAATTCATTTTTTGATGAAATCAAACAAAGTTTAATTTTGGACCCTAATTCCGAAACTGTTGGGACAAAAACTCCCAAAATCAATCCCAACCTTCTTCTTGTGGTCATAAACCTTGTGTTAAAATTTCATAGATTTCTATTTACTTATACTAAAGTCATTGTGCAAAAACCAAGAAAAATGCTTATTTGGGACCTTTTTTTTTGCCCCTAATTCCTAAACTGTTGGTACCAAAACTCCAAAAATCTATCCCAACCTTCATTTTGTGGTCATAAACCTTATGTTAAAATTTCATAGATTTCTGTTTACTTATACTAAAGTTATAGTGCGAAAACCAAAAAAAATGCTTATTTGGGCCCTTTTTGGCCCCTAATTCCTATACTGTTGGGACCAAAACTCCCAAAATCAATCCCAACCTTCCTTTTATGGTCATAAACCTTGCGTTTAAATTTCATAGACTTCTATTAACTTAAACTAAAGTAATAGTGCGAAAACCAAATGTCTTCGGACGACGACAACGACGACGCCAACGTCATACCAATAACGCCCAAAAAATTTTCAATTTTTGCGGTCGTATAAAAACTGCAAAATTTCCTTAAAATTCACCATTCAGGGGCAGCAACCCAACAACAGGTTGTCTGATTAATCTGAAAATTTCAGAGCAGATAGATCTTACCCTAATGAGCAATTTTACCCCATGTCATAGTAGCTCTAAATGCTTTGGTTTCAGAGATATTAGCCAAAATCTACATTTTACCCCATGTTCTAATTTTAGCCATGGTGGCCATCTTGGTTGGTTGGCCAGGTCACTGGACACATTTTTAAAAAAGATACCCCAATGATGATTGTGGCCAAGTTTGGTTTAATTTGGCCCAGTAGTTTCAGAGGAGAAGATTTTTGTAAAAAAATAACGACGACTGACGCCAAGTGATGAAAAAAGCTCACTTGGCCCTTTGGGGCAGGTGAGCTAAAAATAAAGGGGATGTAGTATGATTGCCAATAAGAAAACTATCTAACAAAGTTCAAATGAAGAGGATGTAAGCAATTATAGACATTACTACTTTCTGTGTAAAACCAAAAAAAAACAATACCGTATCTATATAAAAAAAGAAGATGTGGTATGATTGCCAATGGGACAACTCTCAACAAGAGACCAAAATGACACAGAAATTATCAAATATAGGTCACCATACGGCCTTCAACAATGAGCAAAGCCCATACCACATGGTTAGCTATAAATGGCCCCAAAATGACAATGTAAATCAATTCAAACAAGAAAACTAACGGCCTAATTTATGTACAAACCAGATGCTCCGCAGGGCGTAGCTTTATACGACCGCAGAGGTTGAACCCTGAACGGTTGGGGCAAGTATGGACACAACATTCAAGCTGGATTCAGCTCTAAATTTGGATTGTGATTAAATAGTTGACACAGCATAGGTTTCTGACACAGAATGAATGTGTTCTAATGAACTTAAAATTTTTGTTTTCTCTTAGAGCAATTCACTATGCTGTTGAATATTAATCCTCTCAAAAAAATGTTTGAAGAAATTTTCTTTTTTATTTATGAAATTTCAAATGAGAAAAATTGAACCCAATTTTTTTAATCACATCCCCCTTTCCCTTATTCCAAAACTAATCTCAATTAAAATTTCTAATGGAGTTTGCAACAATAACTACTCATTTAAATACATCATAAAATATTAAGATGTAAAAAAACTGCTTGTTATCACTGAATGGTAAAGATTATTTTAATTTATCAGTTGGTAGTAAAAAGTGAATATACATTGTATATTGTATATAACAAAGATTTAAGTTGATTCTGGACAAAGAAAGATAACTCCAATTAAAAAAAATCTTGCTATTGCACAATATTTTGCAATTAGATATTTCTTGCTTACTATTCTGGACAAAGAAAGATAACTCTAATTAAAAAAAAATTTGCTATTTCACAATATTGTGCAATTAGATATTTCTTGCCATTGCGCAATACTGTGCAATTGAAAAGACTTGCTATTGCACAATACTTAATATAATAACTTTAGATCCTGATTTGGACCAACTTGAAAACTGGGCCCATAATAAAAAATCTAAGTACATTTTTGGATTCAGCATATCAAAGAACCCCAAGATTTCAATTTTTGTTAAAATCAGACTAAGTTTAATTTTGGACCCTTTGGACTTTAGTGTAGACCAATTTGAAAACAGGACCAAAAATGAAGAATCTACATACACAGTTAGATTTGGTATATCAAAGAACCCCATTTATTCAATTTTTGATGAAATCAAACAAAGTTTAATTTTGGACCCCGATTTGGACCAACTTGAAAACTGGGCCAATAATCAAGAATCTAAGTACATTTTTAGATTCAGCATATCAAAGAACCTAACTGATTCATTTTTTGTCAAAATCAAACTAAGTTTAATTTTGGACCCTTTGGACCTTAATGTAGATCAATTTGAAAACGGGACCAAAAGTTAAGAATCTACATACACAGTCATGACAGTTAGATTCGGCATATCAAAGAACCCCAATTATTCAATTTTGATGAAATCAAACAAAGTTTAATTTTGGACCCTTTGGGCCCCTTATTCTGTTGGGACCAAAACTCCCAAAATCAATCCCAACCGTTCTTTTGTGGTCATAAACCTTGTGTCAAAATTTCATAGATTTCTATTAACTTAAACTAAAGTTATAGTGCAAAAACCAAGAAAATGCTTATTTGGGCCCTTTTTGGCCCCTAATTCCTAAAATGTTGGAACCAAAACTCCCAAAATCAATACCAACCTTCCTTTTGTGGTCATAAACCTTGTGTTAAAATTTCATAGATTTCCATTCACTTTTACTAAAGTTAGAGTGCGAAAACTAAAAGTATTCGGACGTCGACGACGACGCCAACGTGATAGCAATATACGACGAAAAATTTTTCAAATTTTGCGGTCGTATAAAAATAAAGGAAAAACAAATATGTATCACATATACAAACGACAACCACTGAATTACAGGCTCCTGACTTGGGACAGGCACATACATACAGAATGAGGCTGGGTTAAAAGAGTTGTTGGCTATTAAAGGCAGACAGGCAGGCAGACAGATAACTAAGGTTTGATAGCTGTCAGTGACTGTCAGTACGGTGCAGTCCGGTGTATCCCCGCACCTAAGACTTATGACTTCACTTCATTCAACTGATAAAACCAATAATTGTATAATATTGTGTGAACACATTCATAACATACTTTTATTTCATAAAATCTTCTGTTTGTATGGTTTTATCCTCTAGATTTTGTGTAATGTGTGTCCAAAATTAGGGAAACCCCTTTTCTGAGATTTCCTCCAATGTCTGGTGATTTTGCGCATGCCTTCCAAAAATAGCTTATTTTAAATAAAGGAAAGATTTTATACTACGAAATATAGCTGATTTTGAATCAAATACTCTGCCAAGGATGCAGAGCAAAAATCCTTTCAATCTGATATAAGTTTGACTTAAAACAAATTTTATCTGATCTATTTTTTTTAATGAAAAATGGCCAAATATGGCAAATCACAGGATTGCAGTTATTAATTAAATCTTGGACTTATTAATTTTATTCTTTTTAATCCCTTCGGAAGGCTAAAACAATAACAAGAACGATTTTGTTTGTGATACTGTGTTGAACTTGATGACAAAATCAGCCAATGCGCGATATCACGGGCCGCACGGACACCAGGGACTTCACTGTACTTCATGTCTTTTTTGTTGTTAGGGATGAGTTATTTGTTATGTTATAAACTTGTTTTGTTAAAAATAAGGCCATCTGTTTGCTCATGCAATTGTTTCATATTTTGATGCAGGGGCCTTTCATTGCTGACTATACTGTAAGGGTTTTTCTCATTGTTGAAGGTAGTATACAGGTATAGTAGTCTGCAAATTTGTTTACATGCACTTCATTTAAACTTTGGTTGATAATTGTCTCATTTTGGAGAGGTTATGAATCCCTGGCATAATTTATTGAATCACTCAATACCTTCAATCAATACAATATTTCCTATTATAGTATACGTACAAGAAACTATCACTGTTTGTTTCTGAACTTATAAACACCAAACAGACTTACCAGTGACAGTCGACAAGCAGTTGTGGTCAACTGGACTAATTCTTAACGGTAACACATATAATTTGTTTGGATTTGTCTGTTGTTGTTTTGATGTTGAGCAGACCAAAAAGAACTTTATTTGATAAAAGATGTATTCAGTATCCGATAATGAAAAATCAAAGTACTGAAGTACTGAACATCGGATGACCGCAATCACTTGTCTCAGAAAAAAATCACATCTCTATACCTGAAAGTGAGGAGATATATTTTATAGAAAATATTGCCAAAGGAAAATATTTTATAATGAAAAAATGTCTTACTCTATGAAACCAATTCGTCATGCAGACTCTTTTGCACAAGATTCAATATAGTGATCAACAATGAAATACTTTCCACGACAATATTTCCTCACCAAAGAAGCTAGGTCTTCCCTGTGATAAAGGTAGTATTTTAGGCCATTTAGTGCCATAGGAGAACCTTGTCATTTGACAAAGACGCCAACAAAAACATATACATTATATAGTTAAATGTATTATATTGTATAATGCTTTTCAGTGTGAGTCAATTAAATGGAAATAAACATCTTCGATAAAGTACAAAGCAGGTGAAATTTAAAGTCACATGAAATGAGTGACTGGTAATGTTTATCCAATTCTTGAACCAATGCATGTATATGTTGTGTACAAGTTATCATTTTGTACAAATTATAATTTGTACAAAAACAATATTGTACAAATTATAATTTGTATTTTGACTTTGTACAAATTGTAATTTGTACAAAAAGTGCTTATACAAATTACAATTTGTACAAAAATGGACAAAAAATCACTTATAACTTATACAATAAATCCAATCTTTTGATGTACCAATTACAAATATAAATCATCACTTGTTTAAAGAAAGATTTGATTGTTTCCATGCACTTTTTGAAATAACGAATAAGTGGCAACAAATCTTTCAAGATCCTTTTCAAAATCCAAATTATCAAATTTTACAAAATTTAAAATATAACCGTTTTTCCAAAGTTTCTGAATAAAAAAAAATCCTCCAAATAACGAAAAGAACTAATCAAGCAGTACTATTGAATGATATTTGTAAGAAAAAGCAGTTTATGTATTAAAAATTTGAAAAAAATCATATTTGTTTACTTTTTTTTCTCTCTAAAATTTCGAAAATCAACCCTTGTGTAAAAACGGTGTATTTTGTTAATAAGGTTTAATGTGTGGTCAGTTACTATTACGATTCTATCGTTTGAATCATTGCATTTTTCACCAAAATTCATATTTAAAACTGTTGTACAAGTTATAAGTGAATTTTGGTCAAATTTTGTTACAAAGTCAAAATACAAATTATAATTTGTACAATATTTTTGTACAAATTATAATTTGTACAAAATGATAACTTGTACACAACATATATATCATAAACTTAGTTTTCTGTGCGGCACGATTTTATCATATTTTTACGCAAACATATCGTATAATCGTCAATTTTTTCTCTCTCTGTCTGTTATGATGTGAAAACTATGGCAGCTAAATAATTGTCGTGTTTGACGCCATATGTTACCGATTGTCACCTTATAGTAAACAATCAACAAACAAGCATGGATATTGAGCACGTGTATAACATGTACCATCAGATGATAGTTTATTTCAATGACAGATCCAAGGGTATTGCGGCCACCGGGTTTTTACGAGAGGGTCACGCTAAGGTCACTTGCATACGGAAAATATGTCGGCGAATTGCTTCCCGGATGTAAGCTATTAAAAAAACGTAAACTTCTTCTAAATGTGAACAAATTAGAAAAAAGTATATGTACATAAGTTTAATAATGAAACTATCCATTTTGTTATAAAAAAAAACATACGCATCATTCTTTTTAAATTTGAGGTTTCATATGACTTTAACGATATTGATAAATAAAGTGAAAATAACACCAGAGAAACCTCTTTCGTCTGAATCGCACCTCTGGGTCCATCTTCACAGTTAAATAACACACGACAAATAAAGAGAAAATTGGAATGTTAACAAAAAGATACACAACGTCAGCACCTAGAATCTATGCAAACCATCTTGTATTGTTTGTGAAGTAGACACTTAACATATATCTATAAGGTCTTGGTACTTTAAGTTCAAGAAAAAAGACAATGGCGCTCTTTAACAAAACGCTGGCACGTCAATTTTTTTGCACAGACACTATTGACGTTCTACAAAGTCTAACTTATATCATATGAAATTTAATGAATTGAGCGGAAATGTACACTCCATACGAGGGCGAAGTTGGCAATGATAATGCTGCTGAGGTGAGTGAAGAAAAGCTATAATTTTGAAAATGAAATCGTTTCGTTTGTTATAGATTTTAATATACTAATATCATCGCTGATGTCAAATTCGAGGTATAGAATAGAATAGAATAAAATATCTTTTATTTCCATAAGAGGTACCCTGAAGGGGCAAAGTGCATTTACATAGTATGACAATATAGAGTTACAATTACAAATACAATATAGAGTTACAATTACAAATACAATATAGAATTACAACTACAAATACAATATAGAGTTACAATTACAAATACAATATAGAGTTACAATTACAAATACAATATAGAATTACAACTACAAATACAATATAGAGTTACAATTACAAATACAATATAGAGTTACAATTACAAATACAATATAGAGTTACAATTACAAATACAATATAGAGTTACAATTACAAATACCATAAAGCAGAACAGCAAAACAGTATACTAAAGTTAAACATTATAAATATTGCTAGCAGTATCTCAATGTTATATAAAAAAATGTTCACTCAAGACAGGTATTTTGATAAGAAATAGCCAAGTTGTTTCAAAATATTATTAAATAGACTCACAGTTTAATAACCAAATAAATTTATTAACCATATCTAATGAGTAATTTTTTTACATTCTATAAATATGAGATCAAATAACAAATCTCTATCCTTAGAGTAGGCAGGACATTTTATAAGAAAATGAAGTTCATCTTCCACCAATCTAATTAAAAACCGATCTCTCATCGCTCTCGTTTTCTGATATGTCGTGTGGGAGATCTAACGAAACCCGCTTTGAGGTCACATGTGAGTGACCTCATAGGTGTGTCTTTTTCAACCAATGAAATTGAGTCTTCCACGATCTTGAAAGTATATTATAAGGTAAAGGGAATGATGTAACTCATTTTATATACGACGAAATCGTCAGTCACGAAATAATTCATAAACTTTTTTGATTGGCTTATTTTAAAATAGGTCGTCAACTCATTTGCATATCATTATAAATTCATAACTTCTAGTTCACTCACATGTGACCTCAAAGCGGGTTTCGTTAGATCTCCCACGCGACATATCAGAAAACGGGAGCGATGAGAGATCGGTTTTTAATTAGATTGATCTTCCACTTGAATTAAATCGCATTTAGCACAAATTCTTTGATGAACTTCTAATTTGGAATATCTTCCAGTTTCAATTTTGGATCTATGAGATGAAATCCTGAATTTTGTAATAGCTTTTCTCAGATCAAAATTATTCAAGATATCTAAATAATTTTCTCTACAAAATGATGTTTTAAATTGACAATATGTTATTAATTTTCTATAGCTATTTTGGCTATAAGCATTCTCCCAAGATTTAAAATAGGATACCTTTAAACAACTAAGTAAACATTTTATAAATTTGTATTTACTAAAATTAATAAAGTTACAAGGCAGATCAATAATTTTACATAGGTGTCTGACACTGCTATAACATGTCTATATATGAGGTGGAGAAAGCTGTACCTGTGATTTTTTTTTGATTTTTCGTTGATCAAGTTTAAAAAGTTTCAGAAGTTCTTTAGAGTTTTTAAGAATCCAGTTACGTTAATGCCACTACGCGACTAAGCATGTGGTGTTGCAGTGTTTCTGTACACAACCTTTCACTGCGGACACACCGTCTTTGTAATATAACTGACAATTCTTTGGTAGAATATGAAGAATGAGTTTTGAATATAAAATTTAGCACAAAATAACTCGCAACAGGACTATGTAGATGAGCGG
The DNA here is from genome assembly GCF_963676685.1 of Mytilus edulis. Lineage (NCBI taxonomy): Eukaryota > Metazoa > Mollusca > Bivalvia > Mytilida > Mytilidae > Mytilus > Mytilus edulis. Next base: position 97,880,759 of record NC_092344.1, read on the forward strand.
GCACTATACCGTTGTTTTTTATGGAGCTTTGTGGAGTTTATGTATCCAATACAAACAAGGTAAGAGCTTAGATAAGTTGCTTATTGAAATATTCAATGGGGCCATGAAGTATACATGGTTTGACAAGAAATCATCCTTATAAAAAGTTACGTTTTTGTACATGGGATTACCCGATCGTTCTTTTATTCCTAAATGTTTGACAAGACACTCGTTGTAATAGGTAAAAGTTTACAGACAAAACAATATGGCCAGTTTGAAGCTTTGTCAATAGGAACAACAACATTTTTGTTGTAAAGAGAATTCAAACATTTTACAATTTACTTGTTTCTGAATATAGACTAAGGGCGTTTTTTTCAATTTGTTGATTTTATGTGACTGTCATACAAGTGAGAGGCCAGTCTAGCTAGCTATAAAACCAGGTTTAATCCACCATTTTTAATATGGAAACGCCGGTACAAATCAGGAATATGACAGTTGTTATCCATTCGTTTGATGTGTTTAAACTTTTGATTTTGTCATTTGATTAGGGACTGTCCTTTTTGAATTTTCCTCCGCCGGAGTTCAGTATTTTGGTGATTTTGCTATTTTTCTACGCTAGTTAGGATATATTAAAAGGACATAAGCTTTTAAATCAATGCTCACATGATTGACTCAAATTCTCATATTTGATTTATAAAATTACTAAAACGTATATTCAAGTCATAAAATGTCTAAAATTAACAATTTACTACGTAGTGAGTCCTGAGATAATATGTATTAGCATTTCGTTTGTATTTTAGTCTAGACGTCATCTTATTAGCCATTGAGGTGTCATCCGAAGAATGCCGACGATCATATGATCCTACATAAACATAAATTAGATATAAATAGATATTGAACACGAGCAATTGAATTATCTAGGTCTGTTTGATTTCATATTATATACTGGTTATAACTATGTTGATCATCATTTCTACATGTATAAGAATGAATTTTTGTGGATCGACTCAGTCAATCAAATGTTTTATCTCTTTTTTCTCTTTCAATGTTGTCATTCTTGTCTTTTTAATAGCTGAACACGCACAGTGTATGCGTAATCCATCTCTAGCTAAGGTGTTAAATGGAATTTCACACGAATACGGATTCAATGAGGTCTAATAATCACTTGCAATAATTCATCAATATACAAGTTTCTTGCTTCTCATTTGACAAAATTGAACCAATTGACTGACTGCTAAAAGCGAACTATTATTTCGCGAGTTTAACCATTGATGAAATTCTGTCTGTGAGAATATTTCACTGTTATAAAAACTGTCCATTGAAATATAACTTACTCTAGTTTTGTCTTCTCTGAGAAATCATCTGCCTTGGAATGTGGCATCATAAATAGCATGCCGAGTCACGTATAAGTTTAACTCTACTTTTCGCTATATAGATGATGTTCTTTCACTAAATAATTCAAAATTTGGTGACTATGTGGAACGCATCTATCCAATCGAGCTAGAGATAAAGAATACTACAGATACAGTTAAGTCAGCCTCATATCTTGACTTATATCTAGAAATTGACAATGAGGGTCGGTTGAAAACAAAACTTTACGACAAAAGAGATGATTTCAGCTTTCCAATTGTGAACTTTCCATTTCTAAGTAGCAACATTCCAGCAGTACCTGCATACGGGGTATACATCTCCCAATTGATACGATATTTCCGTGCTTGCATTTCCTATCATGATTTTCTTTATAGAGGGATGCTGCTCACAAGGAATCTATTAAACCAAAAGTTCCAAATGGTGAAGTTGAAATCATCCCTTCGTAAATTTTACGGACGCCATCACGAGTTGATTGACCGTTATGGAATAACCGTATCACAAATGATATCGGATATGTTCCTTACGTCGTAACTACAATCCCCTTCCCTTTCCTGAATGTGACCTACCGAATAAGACTATTTACCGGATTTGTTATCACATAAGCAACACGACGGGTGCCGCATGTGGAGCAGGATCTGCTTACCCTTACGGAGCACCTGAGATCACCCCTAGTTTTTTTGTGGGGTTCGTGTTGTTTATTCTTTAGTTTTCTATGTTGTGTCGTGTGTGCTGTTGTTTGTTTGTCTTTTTCATTTTTAGCCATGGCGTTGTCAGTTTGTTTTGGATTTATGAGTTTGACTGTCCCTTTGGTATCTTTCGTCCCTCTTTTATAACCCGGCACACATTGCTGCATAAACAAGTTATGCAGATTTTTTTTTATTATTATCAAACAAATAAAACTAATGATACTCATTATCATATATTTTTTTATAACCTTGATCCCTTTCATCAGACACATATGTGTATATATGTCTTTGCTTTCATCACGGTAACAACATTTCATGACAATCAATGGCGGATTTACCGGTGTCACATGTGTAAACTCAGAAGTTGAAGAAAAAAAAAGACAGCACCACGGCAAAAAAAATATGAAAAGACGAAAGAAAAAAATTATGATATATTCAAAGAATAGACAAGAAAACATTTGAAATATTTTGATTTACAACTGACTCCTTACAGTCACGGTAGCGACATGACGGAATTATGCTAATGGACTGTACATTTGTTCATATCAGAATTAATTTTTCGTTATTTTAAGGGGAACCAATGGAATATAAACTATATTGATGCTAACTGTACTACCTTCTCCTTCATTCATACGTGTGAAAAACAAATTATCCATACGGGATTGTATATTTATTTTAGGTATCGACTGGTTCCATTCGAACTGACTTAAGAAACCAGAAACCAGGCTATTTTGCACATGTGGGTTATTTCGACAATAACATAACCTAAGATTGACCAAGATTATAGATGTAAAAGGGTAAAGAACACAAAATTAAATTAATAAGATGCAAAAATCTGGAATTTTTTTGTAAGCTTCTCGTTTATTGACCACCAACTCCCATTTTTCCTGACAAAAAATGATATTTTAAAGTAAATTCTTGACATTTTTTTTATACTAGCTGTATAATCTGCTGATCTGATAATTGTATTTTGTAGCATAAACTGAAGTGAACATATATATTTAAATGTAAAAGAACAACGTTCTAGCATTTGAAAAAATAATATCCTATAATAATTTGTTCTTCGTTACTATCAAAAGAACACAGGGGTTGAACAGACATAAGCGTCATAAGCCTGGTCAGTGGGGCAGTGATTTGAAATGAATATCTTATGCATGACTCGCATGAGTTATTTCCTATGTCATGAGGGTAGTACATGTAATGCCCTTTAGGCTTTACCTGATACAGTCAGCATCAAACTATCATTTTTGGCTACTGTTAGCTTCAAATCAGATAAAATTTTACTATGATCAGTCAAAATATCCTTAAAGTTATTTTTCAGAGGTCTCAAATAATCATTGTTACCGTTATTTTTCAGCAAAAATATTAAACATGATTCACCAAGTCAGAAAGTTTAAAAGACAGTGAATATTTTATTGTCATTCACCAAAAATTACCTTTAATGTCATTTGGCAAGAATTTTACTGTTATTCATCATCATGATCATGAACACAGGGGCTGATCCAGCCATTTTCAAAAGGGGGTTCCCAACCCAGGATAAAGGGGGGATTCCCACCATATATCCCCATTTAAATGCATTGATCAACAAAAAAAGGGGGGTTATAACCACCACCCCCTCCCCCCTGCCCTCTTGAACCTTCGCTGGAACATGATGAAGGTACCCCCATTACGACCGCAGTTATAGTCCAAATACATGAAATAATGACAATTTGAAAGGATATGATAATTTTTTTGCTGTGACTGCTTCTAGTATCTACACATCACAACAAAAAATTAAGATCCCTCAGTTGTTAGAGCACTGGCTTGAGATCACAAGATTGAGGGTTTTAAATCCCGCTGGTTACAGTAATATCCATTTATTTCTCTTTAATTCTATATTCAAAGTATTTTAACTACAGAACTTTACCTTATGGCCAAGTTATGGGCCTTAGGATATTTACTGAGTTTCAAAATGATGAAAATGATCTGTTATGTCTCAGTCTGTGGAGTATTTCAAAAACAATAGAATTACTCTGTCATGTTTGTGTAGAATTATCTGTTTCTGTTTTGTAAGCTCGTTGATTCTAACCCATTTTAGACTCTTAAAATTGTAATAAACCTCAGACAGTGCATATTTCCTGTCGATAAGTTTTTCACATTTTGTAACAACATACAAAATTTAGTCATTTTAGTGCATTTGTATACACTAAAAACTTATCAAAATGGGACAAGTATACACAAATTGCATGTGTGAAACATATTTTTGAAAAACTTATATACATGAATAGAAATTGAATATATCTTTTTTATTTTTAATCACAGAAAGAAATTTGCACAACATATATATTAAATAAAAGAATAAAAATACATGCAGAGGTGAATCGGTGTTTGAAGGAAAACCTGGACACAGTGAACATGGTGAATTAGTGGAAATTTTGATACATAAAATTGAGAAAGGAAATGGTGAATATGTCAAAGCGACAACCACCCGACCATAGAGCAAACAACAGCCGAAGGCAACCAATGGGTCTTCAATGTAGCGAGAATTCCCGCACCCGTAGGTGTCCTTCAGCTGGCCCCTAAAATATGCATAATAGTACAGTGATAATGGACGTCATACTAAACTCCGAATTATACACAAGAAACTAAAAATTAAAATCATACAAGACTAACAAAGGCCAGAGGCTCCTGACTTGGGACAGGCGCAAAATTGCGGCGGGGTTAAACATGTTTATGAGATCTCAACCCTCCCCCTATACCTCTAGCCAATGTAGAAAAGTAAAATAATAACAATACGCACATTAAAATTCAGTTCAAGAGAAGTCCGAGTCTGATGTCAAAAGATGTAACAAAAGAAAATAAATAAAATGACAATAATACATAAATAACAACAGACTACTAGCAGTTAACTGACATGCCAGCTCCAGACCTCAATTAAACTGATTGAAAGATTATGTCTTCATCATATGAATATCAGGTACATATTTATTAGTCTTTGATTTTTATAAATTGATAAAGATTCAGTTATAGTAATAAAGTCAAAAATAATAACAGAAATTCAAAATACATGTATTTTTTTCTAAGGAGGCATGTCATTCCAGCAGAATACAACAAATGACACTTTGATACTTTACACGGCAACAAGGAAAATACTATTAATTGAAATTATTTAATAAATTTACAATCTTTTGAAAAGGGTTTTGTTATGATCCTAACCATGCTACATGTAACTAACTGCCCAGCCATTAATTATGGGCTGCTATTATTTCAATAAAGAAAAAAACCCAAACTAAGACATTTTAACAAATCCTCTTGTGAGTAAATATTTCCCATACTCTGATTAATGATAAATTCATCTTCAAGAATTATGGTTGGTAACCGTTGGTTACCTGTTCATTTTTGTATATCCATGTAGTAGCTGTCAGTTGGGATATTTGTAATATGACACTAAATTAAATAATTCATATTTTTTTTGTAGCTATGGTAGAAAAATTTGCTTTACTCTAGAGAGAATTATCTGAACACAGAGAGAATTAAGTGAAGTGTTACAAATTGAAATATATTGTAAAGTTTCTTAGACAGTAGACCATATTATTTACATAGATATACAATGTAACTTATGTTGAGAGATGAGAAGACATTATTTTGAGGCAAAAAGATCATTGTTTGGAAAATTGGCAGAATTTATTTACTAAATCTCTTTGCTAAGTAATCATCATGGTTTCTGGAACAAGTGACAGTCATGCTAAAAAATCATCAAGAAGGAAATTATTGGACATATCAACAACAGAAACAGAAAAAGATAAATCTTCTGCTAAAAATACAAAGAAACAGCAAAAAATTGTTCAATCTAAAAGTCCTTCAAAAAACAGTTCAGTTAAAAATAAGAAGATTTCATTAGAACATGAGAGACATAGTAAAGAAAGGTCAAATCATTCAAAATCACCTACAAGTTCAAGTGGTTCTGATACATCTTTAGACTCTTCCAAACCAGGGTTAGAACATGACATATCTGATTCTGATCAAAGTGTAGAGAGAGAAATTCACAGTATAGCTCAACAGCATGCAAAATCAAGTATGGATGAAATGTCAGATTTTAGTATAGCTTCACCAAAGAAAAAAAGAAAGTTACGAATAGTTGAAGCAAAGACAGCAGACAGTTCAGATGAAAATTCAGGTGATGAAGCATCTGTGATGTCTCAATCAATACTTAGTACTTCAACATCTGGTAATCAGTTAAAAGGGTCTTCAGAGGTTCACAAAAAGAAGAGAAAGTCTCACATAATGGGTGACATAGAAAGTGACCCGGAAGATGTGACAAACCAACAGGAGCAACATTTAAACTTGAGGTAATACATTATTTTATTCTTCCATAAAAAAAAATGAGGATACGTTATGACTTTTGGCTAATTATGCCCTAGATTAAAATGTATTTAGAACTGGGGCAATTAATAATTTTCCTTTTTGATTATTTTTAAAAGTTAATGAAAAAACAAATCTTTAGAGAAGGAAATAACTCTAAACAGATTTTAAAAAGTTAAGAAAAATGTCTAATGTAGGTTATCATCTATATTTGGTAGATACAACTTACCAGATGGATATGAACTGTCTAAACTTGCTGAATCCAGTAAAGATGTGTGCAAAGAAGATCTCAGACACAAGGACCTATGGCTAATTAAGGCGCCTGTAAATGTATGTCCAGAAATTGTAGTTATAGCTTTAAAGTATTTGCATGTGAAGGTTAAAACTGCCTCAAAATTAAGTTTAAAGTTAATTGGAAAATACAAGTTACATTTTTCCCCCTAACCTTCGGTAAGATGAAGTGAAAAAAACAACCAAGCAATTTATAATTATCAGATTTATGGAGCTGCGTAAATCCTAGCTGGGTAAAACCAAAAACTCGAAATTTGCAATTGCTGCTCCTCTATCTGCTAAGCATGTTACATTAAGGAGTAAAGGTAAGGGAAAAATTCATCAAGAGAGAAAAAAAAATATGTGTAAAGTTAGATAGACATGTCTTTCTGCAGACTATATCTGTGAATGCTAGCATGTTAAAACTCAAAAAAACCTTAATATTTTGTATATGTATTGAAGAAAAACTGCTTATTTAGTATTTGAGTTTATTGAAGAATTTGGCAATGATACACACATTGACTGTAAACTGAAACATATTTACTATGCATTGAATTCTTTGTGTAATACCATACTATACAAATTATTATTTACTTTCATTTCTCATGTGGTCAGAAGAGATATGAAATGACATTCGATATTACAAGAGAAATAACTCGAGTATCATTATGAAGAAAAGTTATCAAGTAAGACCAACTCGTTTGAATTGTTTTACATTGTCATATCGGGGCCTTTTATAGCTGACTATGCGGTATGGGCTTTGCTCATTGTTGAAGGCCGTACAGTGACCTATAGTTTTTAATGTCTGTGTCATTTTGGTCTCTTGTGGACAGTTGTCTCATTGGCAATCATACCACATCTTCTTTTTTATATAGCTTCATATATATTTTTTGCAATGGACATTAAATCAAATTAACAATCCATGTTTGGCAAATGCCTGTAGTCAGGAATATCAGATGGTTGTTTTTCACTCATTTTGTTGATTGATAACATGATTTTGTTAAGATTTCTGGACTTTCCCATTTCAAATTTACCTTGGAGTTCAATATATTCTTTTAGGCAAATTTTTGTTCATGTTTTTAAGAGGTAATGCCCCATTTATTATGGACATTTTTATTTTTCAGTTTGATATTCAAAATTTTAATGGGATGGAAATAGATTTAAATGGATGTACAGAGTTCAGTTCTAAAGATGTAAGTAGCTTCAGACAAACTTTTTGAAGAAATGGTGAATATCTACAGGAAAAACATGTAAAGAAGACAAAAGGACAGTTTTTTTTCGTGATAATATGTTCACCTTAAAACCTAACTGCAATGAAAAAGTGCTTCTACTTTGACTTCTTCTCTTCCAAAGATTAGTTGTTACAGTTATAAACTGATAAGAAATAGGTCTATGGGATCTATCATTTCTTAAATACATTTCTGCATATAACTTTATCCCCAAATGTTATAAATTTATACCCATTCAGAACACTATCACACAAAAATACCTTCTATCATTTTACTTACTTTGGCCTGGCTGCTTGGGATGCTTTTGTCTAAAAAATTGTGAAAAATGACTGTGCTATTTAACTTCCGGTAGTAAAATTGTTAAAGAAGAGAATTTGTTTAAGTGGAAGTTTTAGTCTTGAATTAGTCAGATGTATGGTAAAAAGAAACCAGTTGTTTTGATACCATTTCATTATTACCTTAACATATTTTCATCATGACATGTTTATTGATCGAGTGTGCAGAATATTTTGTTTTATTCTATCAGTTTTGAAAAAAAAGGTTCTTTTACTATATCTCCATTATATCACTTTATAAAAAAATATCTGTAGCTTGTAAAATACAGGTTTGTAATTTTATTTTTTTCAGGATGAATTATATGAAGTGGATGTAACAGAAGATACTACAAATGAGGTAATTAGTGCTAAGTTTTTATCAGGTAACATTGTTATTAAGCCTGTCTTGATAATAGAGGGGCATATTATATTCCTATCTTAGCCCCTGTTAATGTGTTTTTCCATCCTATGTTCAGGCATGGAAGTAATATTTAGAAGGAATAACAACGACTAATTAGCATGTATTTATAGCATGCTGAGCTCTGTACTAAAGTCATACGATTTCATCCAATTATAGTCTCAGCGGTAAGACGCCTTTGGTTACTATCTGCGTTACCGCGGTTGTAAAAGGCATCTGGAATTTCTTATCAGTCACGTGGTTTTATCGAGTCCGGTAATTATAGCGCACCTGTGGGAAATCCCTAGTTTATTAATAACAAGGTAGCGCTGTATCACATAGAATATCTACCTTTAGAAAGAAATCGAATGGTGAAAAAAACTTGAAAAACAGACGAGAATTGTTCAAACTACAGCAGTTTAACATGGAAAATTGTATTTAATTTAGCATATTTTTGCTTTTTACCGTTTGTTTTAAACTGTTCTAAAAGTATTTTCCGGTTAAAAGCGGATCCCGAGTTAAACAGTTAAATACCGATGAATCGATCAGGTTTCACATGATGTTTAACAAAATAATGTAGGCAAATGTAGGCATAGATTTTTTTACTGTTGAAATATGCAAAGTTTATCGAGATTGAATGAAATAATATTTACTTTCAAGTATTCTAAATTTATGTATATGTCATAAATGTCATTGATTGCATTATTGAAACTGGACAACTAAAACAGGGATAATATTTTCGTAAATATATATTTAAAAGGTGTTTATTGTGGAATGCTTGTATTAATATAATAAGCTATACAGCAAAAAATATAACAAACCGACGAAATGGGCTTGCATCTATCTGTCTTACGGTAAATTCATTTTTACACAAATTAGTTTATGTATCAAGAACTTAAATTGAAGGATAGAACCGTTTAGAATTGTTAATAATTTAATTGACTATAAATACACGAGAGATTTTGATTTTTCGTATTTAATAAAGGGTGTCCAAACGTATTTTTTTGTACAGTCATCTTCTTAACTTTATACGGAAATGGTTTTTTAATTGTCTGTAAATTTTAAAATTGAAATGACACAACTTTGTTCTCCAATTTCGTATGTGATAGCTGTCGGTTTTAACTATTAAGTTCAAACTAACCAAAAATAGGGAAAAATTTGACTAAAATAAAAATTGAACGAATGACTCTTTTCGGCAGCGTACATCAACGGAATGTAACGAATGGACTATTCGGGTTACTTCGCATGTATATTCGACAAAAACTTGTCTGTTCGTAGTTCTCCGTGAACACGAAAATGACCGATAAGTGTCAGTGATTTGATCGATCACATGCGGAGAATAAACTTCCATGCCAGATATTGAACCAATTAACGAGTTATCGAAAGATGGGCGGTAACGCAGATGAAACCTTTGAAGTGACGACGTTGTTATTCCTTCTAAATATTACTTCCATGGTTCAGGGGACATTTAGTTTAAGTTTAAAGTAGTTTATCATGATGTTTTGTTCACATCTACTTGAAACATCTTTACACATGTTTATTATGAATAAAGTATTTGCCAAATAAAAGTTTTAACCAAGATTTTGATGCACATTCGATAGAAATTTGATGGTGTAAGCAGGCCATATTTGCCTGATGGATACATATATGTTTTCTGGTCTGTTCGTATGTGCGTTCTTTCGTTCGTCCGTTTGTCCCGCTTAAGGTTAAAGTTTTTGGTGGAGGTAGTTTTTGATGAAGATGAAGTCCAATCAACTTGAAACTTAGTACACATGTTCCCTATGATATGATCTTTTTAATTTTAATGCCAAATAGAGATTTTCCCCCATTTTCACGGTCCATTAAACATAAAAAATGATATTGTGGATGGGGCATCCGTGTACTGGGGACACATTCTTGTTACTAATGATTTTTTTTAAATTTTGGTAATTCCAACTCTAAACAAAACAAGCATTAACTACAGGCAAGGTCAAAGTTACTAATGATAGATTTAAATTGTGAGGATTTTCTTCTTCTGAATAATAGATTAAATGCTATATGTATATTGCATTGCACCCTTACTTGGATATGTATAACATAAAATGACTGGTAGATCCATATTGGATATGAGATCACTATTTATAAAAATAAATGTTACAACCTTGGATATCTCTTCAAATATAATGAGAAAAGGAAGATCCAAAATGATTTTGAGATTTCTAGGTATAAGATCAGAGTATTAAAAGATAGACTTGATTTTGATGTCTAGGTCTAAGATCAAGGTAATATCTACTAAAAAATATTTTTTGTAAACAATATTACTTTCTGAAATCTTAGCACAAATGAATCATACCTAAAAGTAAATAGAAATAACAATTCTGTAGGTTGCTATAAGTCTTCCCTTTAAAAGGGGATGTTATCTTTTTCACTGAAGGTTCTTAAATGTTTATTCCAGATGTCAACATTTGCTCCCATTTTTCCAAGCAAAGAAAAGTCGTCTTTTGTATTAGGTATGTAGATTAAAGTGTAATTCGGGAAAAAAAGGAGTTAACTCTTTTATTTCTGTTTGATTTCTGATTAGAAAATATATATGTATTTGGATAAAGAAACTAAGAATGTATACTATCAGAAATATAGTCATTTAGTGTAGGCACTCTGTTTTTTGGTGCGTATAAATTATATTTGATAAGTAACTGCTATGACATTGAATACCTCCTGTATCCTCATCTGAATTCAACAATGATTATTGCAGATATTTGGTTAAAAAAAAGAGCAATTTGTGAACAATACATATTATTATGAACTTGTTTTCATCTTCCCGTACATTCCATATAATTGTGGTAACATTTTTCTTGGGGAACTATGAAACAGAGCATTCAAAAATTTGGTATCAATTAAGCTTCTTGTGAGTATTTTATACATTGTAAGACTGAATCAAATTTTACAGGACAAGTAAGTCTGCATATCATTTATTTCCTTCTAAATATGTGAAGCCAATTAGAATTATTTATTTAATTTCAATTGTATTTTTTAGGACCAAAGTTCAAAGGCCAGATACATGTGATGCAGTCTTTAGAGATCCCAGATCTTCCTCCAATAAAGATTCCAGAACCAATAGTCCATAACATACCTAAAGGTCTTATACCAAGATTTGAACCATTTGGATCAGGTAATTTTTCACAGTTTTGAGTCATTGATATTGATTTGTAGGTGAAGGGGTAAAAGACAGTTGAACTTTATTGTGTTCAAAGAACTTTATTGTGTTCAAAGAACTTTATTGTGTCAACCTTGGTTGGGTTATCATGATTAGTTTTTAAAGGTAATTTGTCAGTCTCTCTCACTGTTTCAATGTTGACTGTGATGAGTAGAACTTTGTTGATTCTAAATCTAAAATATGATGTTTGTCCTGACAGAATATTTGCTGTGTGACCATACTTGTCTTCGTTAACATCTCATGTTTCTTCTGTATTGTTTTTATTCACCTCCTACCTTAACAATACAAGTTTCAACTTCAAAATTGAAAAACATATTATAACTGTATAATGACAATCTATGGTTTAAACGCTGGGTAACTCTCAATCTAATTAAAAACCGATCTCTCATCGCTCCTGTTTCTGATATGTCGCGTGGGAGATCTAACGAAACCCACTTTGAGGTCACATGTGAGTGACCTCGTAGGTGTGTCTTTTTTCGACCAATGAAATTGAGTCTTCCACGATCTTGGAAGTTTAACGTAAGGCAAGGGGATGTAACTCATTTTATTTACGACGAAATCGTCAGTCAAAATAATTCATAAACTTTTTTGATTGGCTTATTAATAGGTCGTCAACTCATTTGCATATCTTTATAAATTCATAACTTTTAGTTCACTCACATGTGACCTCAAAGCCGGTTTCGTTAGATCTCCCATGCAACATATCAGAAACAGGAGCGATGAGAGATCGGTTTTTAATTAGATTGGGTAACTCTCATAGTTTTGTCAGGTCCCTTTGCCTATTGAGATTACATTGTATTATTTCATATTCCTAATTATTTTTATTGAAATGTTTTGTAGGAAAAGAGAACAATTAATGGAGGTTTTTTTTTTAAATTGCTTTTTATGTGCTTAAATTTCTGAAAATAAAAACTTGACAAATTTTTCTATTGATGATAAGTTTTTGATATTCAGTAAAGTAAAGTAAAAGAATATTAGATGAATGTAAATGAACAGTGAGTGATACACTCATGATCCATGAAATTATTAAGTTTCCTAAATCAAATTTTCTGTTTAAAATTTTTTTTATGATTTCAGGAGAGCCATTGAAGTTAGGCAAAAGGAAACATCATGACCATGAAGGAAATAAATCTAGTATGTTGTTTACCTTAAATGGATTATGTCACAGATTTCAGTAAAACTTTGCATACAACTCTGGTTCGATGAACTACATATGAAAATCGAAATAATAATGCATTTATCTCTTTTATTATCTGAAATATTACTAATTGAATTCTTACCAAATGGGTGAACATTTGTATAGAAAGGACATCAAATCGGCCAAAAACCTTCTTAAATTTGTCTTAAAATCATCAAATCTCTAATTCTACTCCATAGATTTTTCTTAAAAAACTATATGTTGTTGATACAAAGATTTCCATTTTAATTGTGCAAAATAAAGATAGGGTCACCAACTTCGTTTTTAAGGTATACATCATTCAGAGTTGTGCTCCTTGTGAAAAAATGCCAAACAAGGTCGAAATAATTGTAACGTCAAATCGTTGCTGCCTCAGAAAATCCACTAAAATTGTACTTTGCAAATGTTTGTGAATCAACAGTAAACAACAAATTCAAATAATGAATTTCAAATATTTTTTATAATCTTGGGAAACAGCTCACTGTTAAAATTGATCAAAACATTGACACAGGGCGTGCTATATCATACTGTTTCGCATATATGCATATGGAGTTAAAACTGATTAACACTTCATCTTTAATATTTTTAATTTTAGATTCATCATCAAAGTCACATAAAAAGAAATATTGCCATGATGACGACTACTTAGGTATATAGTAGTTTTATGATCTTCTAGTCAGAATTAAACATTAAAGATTGGAAGACATGCGTAGGTTTTGAATGTTTTTCAATCTACAACTCCTAATCATGTGTGACAATTTGCAAGAAATCTGAAAAATCTTTAAAAACTTAAAAAGGACTAACTAACAGCTTGAGTGATCAGTAGTTGAAGTCAGAGCAGTTTTAGATTTCTTTTTTCTACTAACATTAGTTTTTGTGTTTATAAATCGTTCTTCTGACTAAATGATCCTATTTGAAATGTTGTTTAATATGGTTTCTGTGTTTGTATTGTTGAATGTTCAAATGCAATCCTATTCAGTCTGCACCAAAATCTTTTTCAACTACTAGTCCAAAGACCAATATTCTGACATTTTTCTTAGTATGAAATTCAAAACAGTGTAGCTGTGGCCATTGATTGACACATTAAAATCATTCATTGACTGGGACAATTTAGGTGAACGTTTGTATGTAACGACCAATGCTCACTATGTACTTTTTAAAGACACTTAAACTATGGGGTCACCAAAGGTTCTCAACACATAAATAAAGTAATTCGAAAAATTAATCAGAAATAACACGATATTTTGATTTATATCAATTATATAAATCAAAACGCAAAGGTTATTCCTGATTAATTTTTCGAATTATTTTATAATTAAAGGCGTTAAGAAACCTTTGTTGACCCCACAGTTTAAATGTCTATCGTAGGTACGTCATGAACAGTGGTTGTTACAGACAAACGTTCACGTAAATTGTCCCAGTCAATGGATGATTTTGATGGGTCAATCAATGGCCACAGCTACACTGTTTTGAATTTCATACTATTGGTCCAAACAAAGTTTTGAAAATACTTACTATCCCGAATGAAATTTAACTAGTCTGGGGCATCGGACTAGTGGCTAACCGTGCAGACTGCCTATTTATTAATGACTTACATGTATATAACTAAAAACTACAAAAATTCTGTTAAAAACAGATAAACTAAATATTCTATATTGGTATTTGATACCCCAAGTAAATCAGATCTTGGGGGAAATAACAAAAAACCCTAAAGTTCTCAATGCAGATCCTTCAATCTTTCTAGATTTCTCTATGTACCTTGTGTACAAAGGTAGACAACTCTAGTTCTTGTTATATGTTATAATTTACTTGTCATTTGGATTGATTATAATAACATCTTTTCATTATGATTACTTTAACCCATTTCTCTGACGTCAGTCTATTGTTCTAACAGTGGATTATTTTTCAAGAATCCACTGACCATCATGTTAACTTAAGATAACTTATGTCATAACTTTAAACTTTAAACATTAACTTACGATATGTTATCCTCTCAAAAACGAGTGACTAATGAAAGGTTCGAACTCGCGCGTATTTTCGACAGTAAAGTCTGTAGTCTATGCATGATACCACTAGACCACGAGTGCGGATATAAATTATTATTTAAATATCACTCTTATAGCGTATATCTGTCAATGCATGTCAATAAACTGTATTTCTGTCTTTTTGTTATCTAATAAAATATATAAACATAATAAAATCAAGGAGTTGTAAATATTACTTATTAGTACAATTACTTGAAAAAATAAACATCCATGTACACATTACACTTATCACTTTAAACGTACAAGGCCTTTCCCTTTTCATCATAGAAAATGCTTACTTTTGGTTTTAGGATTATATCATACTATGATCATCTTTGTTTGATTATAAATGGTCCAAATATACATCAACATTTAACTGACTCTTATGTGAATAAAGTGTGATAATCTACGACTGTAAAAATACTTCTTTGACGGTAAAACCAGAACCAAATTGTCAACTTTATAGTAAAAATGAAATATAGATACCTCGAAAATTAAAAACAATATTTTGGTAGAGAAAAACATTACAAAAAAAATCATTCCGGTTACTAGGCTTGAATTTGGCACTGTTAATATCACAGTTATTTCTTTCGGTACCAACGACTAGACGATCACAACTATGAACAGCTTGCATGATACATGCAAAATTGACATATTTTTATAATGTACATTTGTAGCAAAACCAACTCTGCTTGGGTTTCAGAATGCGTACCACTAATAATACTAGTTCATGAACTGATTGACGATGGGTGCCAAATGTAATAACGTTAAAATAATCAAAACATAATGAAAGGGAACCGTTTTACACAAACTTTATATATCATTTTTCAATTAAGACCAATCATTGTATCTATTGTCATCAACTGGTATCTATTGAAGTGGTGTTAGTGTGAAATTTACACTTCATTTACATATAAAATGTGTATAGTCATTTTGTATGTGTGTTGTCAAGCAAATAGGAGATATAAACGACATTGACTTGCATATTAGGTTGCTAAATACTATATATGTATATATTGAAGGTTTCTAAATGTTGGTAATTACATTTATTTAACTTTCCAAAAAAGATTAAAAAAATTCCATATATTAATTATATGTCTTTTTGAATGAATTATCAATATAAATTATTTGTAATGATCTAAAATTGATTGAAATAATCATTTACAAATATAAAATCTGGTAATAAAAAGGGGAGATAACAACACATTTAAGTTAAATTGAACTTATATTAAGTTAAATATAAATGTGAACCGTGTGGATCTAGTCATTTCCAGCTATTAGAGAATAAAAAAGGCAAAATACGAAATTATTTTCATGAAATTCCGTTGATTCATTGTCAGATCATGAAACAGATAGTCTTTTTACTAGAAATGGGTTAAGCTAGAGAATTGATAAGAAGTAGTGGATTCGATACGTCGCTCGTTGATTATCGTTTACGAATCCACTACTTCTTATCAATTCTCTACTACTTAAATTTCTAAGTCAATATTGATTAAAGGTGTTGAAAAAATGTGGACCTTGTATTTATCCAATTTGGAATAGATGACTTGACAACTTAATAATCGATTCCCTTTTGCTGTACACATAAATGAACATCCAATCTTTCCACACTGCTTTCAGTCACATTGAATGCAGATTTCTACATGTGAAAACTGCACCTGTCTTGTTATAGGGTATCCAATATTTTTGATTATTTGTTTTGTTTTATTTGAAATCTCATTAAACTGAGAATGGAAATGGGGAATATGTCAAAGAGACAACAAACTGACCAAATAACAGATAACAGCCGAAGGCCACCTATGGGTTTTCAACCAGCGAGAAAATCCAGCACCCAGAGGTGGGCCTCAGCTGGCATTTGTATAAAAAACCTTTCTTTAGTTTGCTTTATATTTGTAAATTTCAGTAGAAATCCCCATTCCTTTATACATTGTACTATGGTTTAATTGAATAGATATACCAGATACTGGTGTCATTAACATTGACCTTTCAAAATATCAGTATTACAATTAATTTGTTTTAGTTATAGACCCATTTATATCTTTCTTTTTAAATTTATTGACATTTCTTCCACATGGTACAACTATAATTAGAATACCAGTTAAGGTTATTTCATGTTCTTCCTTTCTCTGTGATATGTTAATCCTTATCATGAAATAATTATGTCTCCCTATTAATTCAATTATAATTCTTTAACCTTATCTTTTCAGATGGTGATAAATTAGATAAGTCAGCGGAAAAGAAGTTAAAGAAGGAATTGAAAAAGAAAATTAAAAAAGAACGAGATTAAATGTTTATAAAAAACACATGATAGATTATTAAAGATTATCAACTATTAAGGTTTTTTGTTTTGCACATGTGTTTATCCATTGCAAGTACTTGTAAGGGTCAAAGTGTATGCTTTCATAAGATTAGATGATACCCATCAAGTTTAAATCAAATGAATAAAATAAATGCTTATAAATTAATGCATTATAGTACCAATCAGACTCCTAAATCAAGTAAAAAGTAGAGTAGAGTAGGACACCATTCACAACCTGCACAAAAAAAACCAACATATCTTAAAAATTGACAGGATGAACATGTTTAAAAGTGTCAAGTTGATGTACATGTAACCACAATTCATCATAAACTACATTGACAAAAACTTAAATCAGATAGGGTACAAACTATAAACAAACAAAAGGACACACAGACTAGAATACATCATCACTTCATTCTTTCTGTTCTGTTTCAAATACTTTTTCCAAGTATAAAAAAAGAAGATGTGGTATGATTGCCAATGACACAACTCTCAACAAGAGACCAAAATGACACCGAAATTAACAACTGTAGGTCGCCGTACAGCCTTAAACAATGAACAAAGCCCATACCCCATAGTCAGCTATAAAAGGCCCCAAAATGACAAAGTAAAACAATTCAAACGAGAAAAATAAAGCCTGCAAGATAGGGGAATAAGATCTCTCATTGAATATACTGCTTATAAAGTTAAAGGATCGTCAAGACCTTATTTTCATTGCAATCAAAACAACCTGATACACCTCTTCATATCAAGCACTTACAAATTGCAGTTGGATATATTTTAGTCTTTGATTTTGAGGATGGATAAAGCCATTAGAAAAGTCAGTTAGGTTGACATTGTTAGTGTTAGTCTGTTTGGAAAACATGGAGATTTCACGCTCTTAAATTTAATTTAGCATGAAAATGATCTGATTAAGGTTGACTTTTATGTCAAATGGTCACTTATTTTATACCATTGAAGATTAAAGTTCTAAACATTAAATTGAAAGTTTATAGGTTAAGGGCATACGATACAGTTACAGGGGAGGTAATGACGTTGCTAACGTAAAATGTTATTTTTGCGACGTCAAACTGTGACATATCGGGAAAAGTTGCATTTTTCGACTGATTTTTATCATTCAAACTGATTTAATTTGAAAACGAGTGCATGGACCCCCATTTTTTAAAACAACGTTTTGTTTCATTTTGTAGGGAGATCATGTGGACCAAATTTCATAAAACTGTAAATAGTGCAATTTTTTTAATTTGGATAAATATATACAGCAAAAAATTACGTTTTTTTCTCAATTCATGACCATTTGATAAATATGAGTTATTTCTGAATAAAAAATGCATAATTTTTAAGAATACTTATAAAATACAGAAATGTCATATTATTTAACAAAAAACAATTTGTGTTTATTTTTTAAAACAAAAAAGTTACGTCTTTCTTTCGAAAAGGAAAATACGGCCACAAATCCGAATTTTGAGCAAATATACAAAATTTCGACCTCATTTAACTCAAAAATTAGCACATGAAGGTATATTTTTTTATTACATATTTGATTAAATCAGGCAAAAAATAGCCTACCGGTATATGGAAATTTTCATAAAACTGTAAATACAGGATCAAAACTGTATCGTATGCCCGTATACAATAACCTTTAATCATCACCGATATGTCTATGGAAATACGGATTAAGGTCATTATTTTCAGGAAGTTGTAATACGATAAAGTTTTACACATGTCTCACCTGAAACATTGATCATGGTTCAGATGTGATCAAACAAACATTTGGTAGTCAAGAAAATTGATTTTTACAAACGAAATTTCTATATTCAAAGAATTGTAACATTATTCTATATGAGAGTGATCCTTAAATTATTCAGTCATTGTAAAGGAACAACCATTCCTGTAGTCTATGAATGATAAAGTTATCAGAAATATTGATATTTGTAAAATTTAAATTCTTATATACAAAGAGAATTCGTGTCTGCTATCTATCTTTTGTTTATCAGCATAATCCCCTAGTTCATGATTGATGAAGCAATACATCAGAAAATCTGCTCTGACAAAAGGCCCTTATTGATCATCTTCATGTTGTAAAGTACTTTCAATGCCGTTTTTCACCTGATATACATGATTTTAAACAGCAAACTAATTTTTATACGACCGCAAAATTTGAAAAAATTTTCGTCGTATATTGCTATCACGTTGGCGTCGGCGTCGTCGTCGTCGTCGTCCGGCGTCCGAATACTTTTAGTTTTCGCACTCTAACTTTAGTAAAAGTGAATGGAAATCTATGAAATTTTAACACAAGGTTTATGACCACAAAAGGAAGGTTGGTATTGATTTTGGGAGTTTTGGTCCCAATATTTTAGGAATTAGGGGCCAAAAAGGGCCCAAATAAGCATTTTCTTGGTTTTCGCACTATAACTTTAGTTTAAGTTAATAGAAATCTATGAAATTTTGACACAAGGTTTATGACCACAAAAGAACGGTTGGGATTGATTTTGGGAGTTTAGGTTTCAACAGTTTAGGAATTAGGGGCCAAAAAAGGGCCCAAATAAGCATTATTCTTGGTTTTCGCACAATAACTTTAGTTTAAGTAAATAGAAATCAATGAAATTTAAACACAATGTTAATGACTACAAAAGGAAGGTTGGTATTGATTTTGGGAGTTTAGGTCCCAACAGTTTAGGAATTAGGGGCCAAAAAGGGACCCAAATAAGCATTTTTCTTGGTTTTCGCACCATAACGTTAGTATAAGTAAATAGAAATCTATGAAATTTAAACACAAGGTTTATGACCATAAAAGGAAGGTTGGTATTGATTTTGGGAGTTTTGGTCCCAACAGAATAAGGGGCCCAAAGGGTCCAAAATGAAACTTTGTTTGATTTCATCAAAATTGAATAATTGGGGTTCTTTGATATGCCGAATCTAACTGTCATGACTGTGTATGTAGATTCTTAACTTTTGGTCCCGTTTTCAAATTGGTCTACATTAAGGTCTAAAGGGTCCAAAATTAAACTTAGTTTGATTTTGACAAAAAATGAATCAGTTAGGTTCTTTGATATGCTGAATCTAAAAATGTACTTAGATTCTTGATTATTGGCCCAGTTTTCAAGTTGGTCCAAATCGGGGTCCAAAATTAAACTTTGTTTGATTTCATCAAAAATTGAATAAATGGGGTTCTTTGATATACCAAATCTAACTGTGTATGTAGATTCTTCATTTTTGGTCCTGTTTTCAAATTGGTCTACACTAAAGTCCAAAGGGTCCAAAATTAAACTTAGTCTGATTTCAACAAAAATTGAAATCTTGGGGTTCTTTGATATGCTGAATCCAAAAATGTACTTAGATTTTTTATTATGGGCCCAGTTTTCAAGTTGGTCCAAATCAGGATCTAAAATTATTATATTAAGTATTGTGCAATAGCAAGTCTTTTCAATTGCACAGTATTGCGCAATGGCAAGAAATATCTAATTGCACAATATTGTGAAATAGCAAATTTTTTTTTAATTAGAGTTATCTTTCTTTGTCCAGAATAGTAAGCAAGAAATATCTAATTGCAAAATATTGTGCAATAGCAAGATTTTTTTTAATTGGAGTTATCTTTCTTTGTCCAGAATCAACTTAAATCTTTGTTATATACAATATACAATGTATATTCACTTTTTACTACCAACTGATAAATTATAATAAATAACATTCAGTGATAACAAGCAGTTTTTTTTACATCTTAATATTTTATGATGTATTTAAATGAGTAGTTATTGTTGCAAACTCCATTAGAAATTTTAATTGAGATTAGTTTTGGAATAAGGGAAAGGGGGATGTGATTAAAAAAATTGGGTTCAATTTTTCTCATTTGAAATTTCATAAATAAAAAAGAAATTTTCTTCAAACATTTTTATGCCCCACCTACGATAGTAGAGGGGCATTATGTTTTCTGGTCTGTGCGTCCGTCCGTCCGCCTGTCCGTTCGTTCGTCCGTCCGTTCGTCCGTCCGTCTGTCCAGCTTCAGGTTAAAGTTTTTGGTCAAGGTAGTTTTTGATGAAGTTTAAGTCCAATCGACTTCAAACTTAGTACACATGTCCCCTATGATATGATCTTTCTAATTTTAATGCCAAATTAGAGTTTTTACCCCAATTTCACGGTCCACTGAACATGGAAAATGATAGTGCGAGTGGGGCATTCGTGTACTGAGGACACATTCTTGTTTTGAGAGGATTAATATTCAACAGCATAGTGAATTGCTCTAAGAGAAAACAAAAATTTTAAGTTCATTAGAACACATTCATTCTGTGTCAGAAACCTATGCTGTGTCAACTATTTAATCACAATCCAAATTTAGAGCTGAATCCAGCTTGAATGTTGTGTCCATACTTGCCCCAACCGTTCAGGGTTCAACCTCTGCGGTCGTATAAAGCTACGCCCTGCGGAACATCTGGTTGCACTAGTTATGAACTCAAAAAAAAAGAAAAATTTAATCAAAATTCAC